>NC_135237.1:55294214-55581714 GCF_051348905.1 Ranitomeya variabilis | reverse complement strand
AGTGAGGGGAGTGTAACACGACTATATAACATATAATCACAGCTGTATCCAGCATTACAGCTCAGTCCTATTTATGGCTTTTAGTTGCATTACCAAGAAAAGCCGCTACTTTACCTACATAACTGGATCTCGTAGATAATGAAGGGATTGAGACGACCAAAGGCTATGGAAGTGCAGCGCCCCAGGGTCCTGGTCGTTGCAGTAATATCATTCTCCTCTAGGGGGGAGTGATGTTACATTTGGAGGCAATAAAGGAGATCTCTTTACCAGGTATCACCAACACACAACACACTTCACACTCCAGTCCACCAGGGGGAGCTATTTATTAGGGCACTTCTCACAAGTAGGTAAAACTGGTGGTCTGGAAAGGAAGTTAGTTAGATGCTGGCTGGGCTTCTCCCAGTTAGCTGCTGCCTGAGCTCCGCTCAGAGAGTTGGTCCCTGACAGGGGTGGGATCCTGTCAGAGACCTAGACAGAAGGCCACGGAGCTGTGCCTGCCCCACGTGCGGCAGCTTCCTAAGAAAGAGACACAAACAGAGAATTGTATTGTAGAGAGTGAGAAGAAGTCATAGCAAAAGGAGAGGAAACCAGAAGGAGTTCTGCTCCACACAGGCTGCCTCCTTCTGAGGCGCAGGATCCCGGTAGCCGGAACACCGAGGGAGAAACAGTTCTCTGTGCCTTGCTCCAGAGACCGGCAGGACAGCTAATTCCAAGTTACCTGCCCGCCCTATACCCAGGAGGCAAGGTGGCACCCACGAGAGGCTGGGGCATGATAGAGTCCCTGTAAAATGCCTCACGCCACCGGTCATATGGGTTTGTCCTATCCATCTGGGGAACAGAGAGAGACACAACATCTAGAACATCTACAACAGTTGTGAGGACCTTACGAGAGGCTCAGCAGTAAGGTATTACAACACCCAGGCGCTAGAGGAAGGCTACTGATTTCCACCTGGATAAGGGGACTCTGGATTTGCCTCCAAACTGGCCGGACTCTGCCTGCCCTGTGATCTGGTGCTCTGGACTGTGGATGCTGAAGTCTACAGTAAAAAGGTAAAGAGACTGCAACCTTGTGTCCTCATTCTTCACTGCGCCTCACACCATCCACATCTACACACTGGGAAGTCCTGGGGACATACTTCACCTGTGGGAAGGTATACCATTTAGCTGCCATAACATCACCCCAGCGGACCCCTAAGCAGCGTCGGTCACCCTGACCGAATACCACAGATGGTGTCACAAACATTTCCCCTTTAAAGACCTTTCCCTTTACAACGGACCTCCCGAGGGCCACGGACCGGGTCAGCCATCGTGACAACCCCTCTTGAGAACCAAGTACCCCACTGCCCTACACGGGGGCGATCCAGAACCTCATTCTGATGCTCCATAAACTTTGCCTACAGCCACTTTTGGTTCCGCTGCGCAGCACGAGACCCGGTGACTCTAAAGAGCGGAGACATCAGTAACGTCACCGCTCTTCAGATATTCCCGGGTCTTGCGCTGAGCTCAGCGACTGTGAAGAGCGGTATTGTTACTACCGTCACCGCACTTCAGAGTCGCTGGGTCTCACCATGTCTGGGCTAGTAGTGGGGGTGTCTGATAGACACCTCTCCATTACTTACACCAGGGATTGATAGCAGCTGACATTACGCAGCTAACATCAACCCTAAAAATCATTACACATACCAGAATTAAATGCTCTGGCGGCTGGGAAAAGCAGTAGAGTTAGCGCTATTCCCAGGCGCCGGGTGCTAACTACAACTGTCATCATCCTTGCCTGGTCTCCCTGTGAAGCATTTCTGCTGTATTTACATGCGCTGATCTCAGGCCACTAAACGAGTGTGATCGACAATAGTGAAGTCGTTCTCTTGTTTCCCGGCCTCTTTACACCAACTGAGAAAGAATGAAGGGAACAGAACAATCACAATTAGATCAATCTGTCCCCATACAGTATCATGTTATCAGCAGCACAACTACAGTTTACACCGGCAATGTGCTGCTGAGAACAAGGATTTCTGTTCCCACATAAACGATCCAATCACTCGATGAATAGGCAGCATTTTGCTTGTTTAGTATAATACACCCCATAGTCCTCCATATATTATAATGTGCACCTCAGTCCTCCATATAGTATAATACACTCCTCAGTCCTCCATATAGTATCATACACTCCTCATAGTCCTCCATATATTAAAATACCTGAAGAAGGTGATCTCGCACCGAAACGTGCTTTGGGGAGTGAGGACCGGGACGCCTGTCTTGGCGCAAATATGGGTAATTACTATCCTTAAACTCTTGTTTTCTGTGGGCAATACTTTAGACACAAAGAGGCTGACTAATTAAGCTAACATGGGTTGTTTGGACTCTTTGGACTGTGTCTAGTGGCTGAGGCTGGTTTAGGTGTTAAATATCCACAGGGATTTGAATGACTCAGATGCTCTCTATTAGTTTGAGCACAGCCCAACACTGAGCAATCTATTATCCAACCCTAGCTTCCTCTATATAAGTGGTGTCAAGCACCAGATTTATTTATGCCACAATAATTTGCATTTGCACCTTAGCCCATACGCTCTGATAAGGTATACCGGCACTCATTTTTCTTGGAATTTTATATCACTTACCTCATATTGTTATATTGTTTACTAATTGCTCATGGAATTGTGTACACTCTGTGCACAAAATTGATTTTATTGTTTGTACATGTGATTTAATAAAGTTTCAGTATGTTTTGTAATCACTGGCATTTGACTCTAGTTTCTCCGGTAGTTCAATTATATTGTTGAGTCGCTGTTTGCTCTTTGTTTGAACATGCAATTTAGCATATGCATGCAACTATATGCATGGTAAAATCCTCTAATAATTATGTTTTGGGGACTATTTGTTCAATATATTAAAATACACTACTCAGTCCTTCATATAGTATAATACACTCCTCATAGTGCTCCATATATTAAAATACACTACTCAGTCCTCCATATAATATAATTACACTCTTCAGTCCTCATATAGTATTATACACTCCTCAGTCCTCCATATTGTATAATACACTCCACATAGTTCTCCATATAGTATAATACACTCTTCATAGACCTCCATATATTAAAATACACTGCAATTCCTCCATATAGTATAATACACTCCTCAGTCCTGCAAATAGTATAATATATTCCTCAGTCCTCCAAATAGTATAATACATTCCTCATAGTGCTCCATATAGTATAATGCCCCGCCATTGTCATCCATGTAGTACAATTCACTTCCCATAGTATAATGCACCCCATAGTTCTTCATATAGTATAATGTATTCCCCATAGTCCTCGATACAGTATAACGCAGCCCACATATAGTATAATGATGCCACCCCAGAGTATAATGCAGCCACCCCACAGAATATATTGTAGCCCCCTGAGTATAATGAAACCCCCAGAGAATATAATGCAGCCCCCTCATATAGTATAATGCAGCCCCTGCATATATAATATATGGTAGCCCCCTCATAGAGCATAATGCAGCCCCCCCATAGAATATAATGTAGCCCCTCCATAGAATATAATACAAGCACCCCATAGAATGTAATACAGCCCTCCCCCATAGAATGTAATGCAGCCAGCCCCCCATAGAATGTAAAGCAGCCAGCCCCCCATAGAATGTAATGCAGCCAGCCCCCCATAGAATGTAATGCAGCCAGCCCCCCATAGAATGTAATGCAGCCAGCCCCCCCGTAGAATGTAATGCAGCCAGCCCCCCCGTAGAATGTAATGCAGCCAGCCCCCCCGTAGAATGTAATGCAGCCAGCCCCCCCGTAGAATGTAATGCAGCCAGCCTCCCCGTAGAATGTAATGCAGCACAGCCCCCATAGAATGTAATGCAGCACAGCCCCCATAGAATGTAATGCAGCACAGCCCCCATAGAATGTAATGCAGCACAGCCCCCATAGAATGTAATGCAGCACAGCCCCCATAGAATGTAATGCAGCACAGCCCCCATAGAATGTAATGCAGCACAGCCCCCATAGAATGTAATGCAGCACAGCCCCCATAGAATGTAATGCAGCACAGCCCCCATAGAATGTAATGCAGCACAGCCCCCATAGAATGTAATGCAGCACAGCCCCCATAGAATGTAATGCAGCACAGCCCCCATAGAATGTAATGCAGCACAGCCCCCATAGAATGTAATGCAGCACAGCCCCCATAGAATGTAATGCAGCACAGCCCCCATAGAATGTAATGCAGCCAGCCCCCATAGAATGTAATGCAGCCCCCCCAATAGCCCCACAATTCAGTTATCACTCAGTGATATATTTAAAAAAAAAAAACACACACCTCTTCTCGTGCTCCGCGCTGCTCCTGGCTCCGGTCTCAGCAGCTGCAGTCTGCCCGGTCACACAGCAGGTGCGCGATGATATGGCATCATCACGCACCCGCAGTGTCAGCGCCAGGCAGAGCGGGAAATGTTGGGAGAGGGAGCGTCAGCAGATGCTCTCTCCTCCATCACTGCATTCAACTGTACCGGCATCATAGACGCCGGAAGAGTTGAATGCAGCGGCACTGGCGGGGGGGTGAGTCGGCGGAGGTGGCGGGGGGGTGAGTCGGCGCTGGCGAGCGGCCCACAACTGCCACCGGCCCTTCTGGCATTTGCCAGAACTGCCCGATGGCCTGTCCGGCCCTGGCCCCTGATGACGGTGAGCTTACCTCACCATCGATTTTGGGGGTGACAGGTTCCCTTTAAGTTGTCATTTTTTTAAAGCACAATTGTTTTGTCAGCACTGCAGACACTGTGTTTCTGCAGCTTCTCGGCAACGTTCATAGATCCAAGTAAGAAATGTGAGTAGTTCTTGTAGGAGAGATGAGTAGATACATGCATATGCTCTGTAGCCTGCTGTGATGACACCTCGCGGTACATATTTCTTTGTATTATAAACCCATTGTGGATGTTCAGTACGTGTGTGGAGGAATTGAGACCTCATCAATCATCCGCATGTCGTGTGTTGGGCAGCCATGCTGAAACACCCTATTTCTTGGGTTTTTCTTATTCTTTTTATAATCAAGGGACAAATGAGTCCAGAGAATGGAGGGGTTAAAAGGCCATAAACATGTGAGCAAATGTGGTCTAAAATGATCAGAGACATTGTCTTTTGTACTATTTATTTTTTTGCTTAAGGGTGTTGAAATATGACAGGCGCTCCACAGGAGGTCTACAACAAAGCGGCACAGAAAGTTGCCCATTAAGCAGAACTGTCAGTACAAATTATTTTGATACAGGGTGAAAAGTTCTAGCTCATTTGGTACCCAGCCGGGTGCAGGCCTCAGGCACGTTGTTATTGTTCCCCCATGCTGGTAAATAGACCGTCAGCACTGATATCCCTTCTTTTCCGATTCTACAGTTGGAGTCACCTGGAAGCCCCTCGGGGCCTGAATTGGCCATCGAGACAATGCTGGACGACAGGGAACGAAGAATTTCCCACTCTATGTACAGCGGGATTGAGGGATTTGACGAATCGCCCACAAGGAATGCCGTATTAAGTAGGATAATGGGTGAGTCATGTAGACGCTACTAATCATGTCTTGTTTTTTGTCCTTTTGGCTGTTCATTGAGGAGTGATTAATGCGTTATTTACAGCAGTGACAGCGAGCATACAACATCCCTAAACCTATTTGTAAGTCGTAGGAATTCAGCGGGATATTAAAGAATTGTATCGTGATTGACATTGTGTTTTTCCCTAAATAAACCGGTGAAATGGGCTTTATGCCGGGCCCACCCTTTATTGGATTACTCTTTATTTTTTGCCTTTCGCCCCACAATGGGCCTATTAAATTAGAGGATGTGCATTAGGCATGGTAAGCGCTTTATAGGACTTTATTAGTAAATCATTGAGCCCTCTTATTGTGTTAGTTTTGAAGGCTTTCTTGTAATGTATCCACATTGTTCTATTTGATGTTTATTGACTCAAAAGGAAATGTCTCTGTCGGGAGAAGGCTTCATGTCTGAACAACGGATTCTCCAGCTGCGCAGAGAGAAATTAGGATTCTGACACTAAACTTTTGTTGCCATTCTGGAAGTTTCAATGATTTTGTATTTCTTCATTAATCTTTTAATAGGCTGAAAGTGCTCCAGATCCCGACCTCAGCATCATGGTGTAAAGCAAGGCTTTCGCGCTTTTTGCATGTTAGCTCACATACGTCAGCACTATGTGTGCGAGATAAGCATTTAGTACAGCATGGGTTGATGAACATTTTGGAAATCTGCCACCTATGCTGATCTTCAATAGTAAACTGCTGTAAAACGCCAACATGCTGCAGATTTATTTCTGGATCACACAGCAAAAAACAAAACAAAACATTTTTGTAGGATTCTAATCTTGTGGCTGCTTGGTTTCCCCAATGGTGTAATATGTAATAAATTAATAAATAAAGTTAGTGCAATGTAAAAAAAAATATGGTAAATAAATTGTGAAAAATAGCGAACAACTTAACATTTTTACCCCAAATTACATGTCATAAATTGGTTTCAGATGCTTGTATATTATCACATTGATGATTCTCACACATTTTCTAGCTGGATACATGTAAAACCAATATAAAATTGTCAGATTATTACAGCAACAGTGTGTTAAACTTGTGCAATATACATTTATTTAGCATAACTATGAACTGGCTATAAACAAAAGGTGGCTCGGTGGTTAGCACTGTTGCTTTCCACCTTTTGAGGTCCTGGGTTCAAATCCCACCAAAGTCAACATCTGCCTGGAGTTTATGCATTCTCCCTGTGCTTGTGTGAGTGTGCTCCGGTTTCCACCTGCGCTCCAAAGTCAAACTGATAGGGAATGGAAATTTTAGATTTTGCTCTGGATTTCAAGGCCCAAAACATCTATTTTAAAAGGTTACGGTAATTAAAAATAGTCAATTAGAATTATGTGCTGCAGAACATACAGCGCTGTTGGTTACTTTCACACTAGCGTTAACTGCAATCCGCCACAATGCGTCGTTTTGCCGAAAAAACGCATCCTGCAAAAGTGCTTGCAGGATGCGTTTTTCCCCCATAGACTTACATTAAGCGACGTATTGCGACGGATTGACACACGTCGCAACCGTCGTGCGACGGTTGCGCCGTGTTGTGGCGGACCGTCGGGACCAAAAAACGCTACATGTAACGTTTTTTTGCTCACGACGGTCCGCTTTTTCCGACTACCTCCCCGCACTTCACCGCACCTCACAATGGGGCAGCGGATGCGCTGGAAAAATGCATCCGCTGCCCCCGTTGTGCGGCGGAGACAACGCTAGCGTCGGGAACCTCGGCCTGATGGGCCGAGTCCGACGCTAGTGTGAAAGTAGCCTTAGTCACACGTGGGAAAATGCTGCTAATTATGCTTTCAAAAATAGAAATGTTAAAGTGAACCTGACAACTGATACATTGTCCATGGATCGGCCAAACACTGGTTTTATGACCTTAGCCGGGTATGTTTGTCTCTGAAATGCTGCGGCGTTTCATATAAAGACTTACATTATTAGCCGCCAGGGACCAAGCTGTGCTGGAGACTATTCGGACTGGCTGGTCCATGGCAGCGTCTTCCTACTCGCAGCCTTAGAGTGATAGGACAGTCGGGGACATTAAGTGAGCAGTGCGTTTTACCTGCGGATTTTTAAAAAACTGAGCTTAAAAATCTGCACAGAAATCCGCAACGTGGGCACATAGCCTTACTCTCTCCTTATACTTTCTTCTTGATTTTCATCAGGAATTACATCATTTTTACCAGCAGGAATAGCATGGTCTGCTACTCTTTTTCTAAAGGCGCCTGCCACCTTTAGGATGAAGTCGTCTGAAGCCACCGATATTGGCGGGGTCAGCCAACTGTCTAATATTATTGAAGGCAGGGGAGTAACTACAATGAGCTTCAAGTTACCCCACTGATTGGGGGCCTCCCCTCAAATAATCCAGCTTGAGGACTGGGCTCCAGCACCAATGACTATGAATAAGGGTTGCTAACCCAAAACACATAAGCTTATGGATCTTTTCTCTCGATCTTTAATTTTATGTAGCTTTTTCACACCATGTTTTAAAGGGAACCTGTCACCCCCAAAATGGAAGTTGAACTAAGCCCACCGGCATCAGGGGCTTATCTACCGCATTCTGTAATGCTGTAGATAAGCCCCCGATGTATCCTGAAACATGAGAAAAAGAGGATAGATTATTGTTGTGAATTCTGCTCTTGGGCTCCCTCCGGTGGTTGGTGGTGGTAGTGCAGTTGTCTTGGGGTTGTAATCCGGGCAGGTGTTTCTGCTGATTGCAGCTCTATTAGGTATTTAGGTGTGCAGGCTCCATGTGTCAGTGCCAGTTGTCCATTGTACTTGGAGGGATTGCATCTCTCTCTGGCTCCTCATGCCATGCTGCCAATTCAGATAAGATAAGTGTCTGGTTTTTTTGTCTCTGTGCACACATGCAGTGTGCTTGCAATTCAGTGCAATTTATTGTGTTTTTTGTCCAGCTTAGACTTTGTTTGGATTTTTCTGTCTGCTGGATTCTCGGGAGATGCAGAGATACTTTCTATGTCTTTAGTTAGATGTGGAATATTTGTATTTTCTGCTGTGGATATTTTTAGGATTTTAATACTGACCGCTTAGAATTCTGTCCTATCCTTTACTATTTAGCTAGAAGTGCCTCTTTTGCTAAATCCTGTTTTTCTGCCTGCGTGTGTCTTCCTCTTGTACTCTCAGTCAATATTTGTGGGGGGCTGTCTATCCTTTGGGGTACTGCTCTGAGGCAAGATAGAATTCCCATTTCTATCTATAGGGGTATTTAGTCCTCCGGCTGTGTCGAGGTGTCTAGGACTCGCTAGGTACATCCCACGGCTACGTCTAGTTGCGGTGTTAGTTTAGGGTTTGCGGTCAATATAGGTACCCCCTCTCCTGAGAAAGTCTTTCATGCGGCTCCAAGGTTACCAGATCATAACAGATTATACTCACCTGGGTGGGCGGTCCTGGTCCGGTCCGATGGGCGTCGCGGTCCGGTCCGGGGCCTCCCATCTTTTTCCGGTGACGTCCTCTTCTTGTCTTCACGCCGCAGCGCTGGCGCAGGTGTACTTTGCCCTGTTAAGGGCAGAGCAAAGTACTGCAGTGCGCAGGCGCCGGGCCTCTGTGATCTTTCCCGGCGCCTGCGCACTGCAGTACTTTGCTCTTCCCTCAACAGGGCAGACAAAGTACGTCTGCGCCGGAGCCGCAGCGTGAATACAAGAAGAGGACATAATCATAAGAAGATGGGAGGCCCCGGACTGCGACACCCATCGGACCGGACCACAGGGAGACCGCCCCTGGGTGAGTATAATCTAACCTCTTTTTCTCATCTTTCAGGATACATCAGTGGCTTATCTACAGCATTACAGAATGCTGTAGATAAGCCCCTGATGCCGGTGAGCTTAGCTCACCTTCCTTTTTGGGGGTGACAGGTTCCCTTTAAATGCACAGTAAAAGTGATGTTTTAGCAGTGTCTCATTGGTGCTGGATCCCAGTCCTCATGGACCCTTCAGGTCTAAGTCTATTCTGTTCCAGTTTCGCACAGGATTATTAATCTGCCCCAGTGCCTATCGTGAACATCACATAATGATCTAGCTTTTATTTTTGTTTCTTCTTGTCGCTAAAATATTTAGTAGGAAAGAAGTTGTTTACATGTAAATGTGAGACCGTGGAATGGGTCATTTGATTGCCATCCATGACTTGCTTGGGTTTTCTATTTTTCAGTGCATTAGCTCTGAACCCGTATAGATAATTTTCTGCATCCTTTGTTAGCATGCGGCACCACGCTGGCTCCATCGTCCCCTGTGGCCAATGAGGTTATTAGCGCGCGCTTTGCCGCCATCCTGTTTTCCCTTTCCAGACCCAGTTAATAAAGACTTGTCTTGCCACGGGAGAACTTGGATTTACCGAGTAGCTCATCATGGGATTAGCTTGTAAGGATTTTCACATTTAAAACACAATGAGCTGTTTGATTAAAATTGTTCCTGACATTAAAAACATTTTTTCCCCCTTCCTGAATATAAAGACCTAAGCAGCGCTATTAGATCATTCAAATTCCAATGTTTCTAATGAGCTCATTACCAATGTAATTAAGAAAAATAATTATTTTTGTACCGTTTTTATAAATCTGTCTTCATGTTTTGCTATAAGCAGGACATTGCTGTTGTAAACATTACGTAGCTTTTTAGATTTGACAAAATAGCTGTTGACATCGTGCTATCGTGCATCGGTAATGAATTCCTACTATTTAAGAGAGAATTATTTTTATTCCACCGCTACGGGTCTTTAGAGGGACAGTGTTGTCCGATATGGTTATATTACATTGCTTTTAAAAGAACATCTCTATATAATGCAATCAAAACTAGTCTAATTAGCATTTCTGAAGATGTTATCCACTACTTCAATAACTTTTAAGGGAATCTATCACCAGGTTTTTGCAACCCCATTTTAGAGCTGCATGATGTTGGGGCACAAACCCTGATTCCAGCCATTTTGTTGAACACCCGCGAGACATGCGGGGACACTGAACATATTTTTTCATCACTCTGATGACACTCGGTTAGCACCTGAGCATTCTCAGATAACGCCTTATCCCAGCATGTTCACTCATCACTATTAACAATCCATCGGAACATGAAGAGTGATGAGTCTTCCTGTTTAGATGGACATGAAGGCTGCTGTGGTCCCGTGACACTCCGAGCTGCTTGTTAATGCCAAGTGACCAGCTGGGGACAAAGTACTGAGTTTGGAGGCACTACGCCTCTCTGCTATAGATCCACAGGTCGCCAAATCAAAATTGGAATGATAAAGGAAAATTTGTAGATTATTTTTGCCCTACAGGTGGACTGAAGGAAAGGATAAAGGATACACCAGAACTATAATATTACTATTTTATTATCGACGCGTTTCGAAGTTGACACACGTCTTCTTCAGGATAAAACCACATGTGTATCCTTTTCATCAGTCCATCAGTGTGGAAAAATCCACTCATTTTCCTTCATCATTCCTACATTTTCTCTTTTGTTACCTTATTTTCTAAATAAGCAGTATGCAAAAAAAGGCAGTGGAGATATTTCTGGCAGCTTTTCAAGAACTGATCCAGGATGTAGTAGTAGTTCACGGCTCCATTATTATTGGAGACTGTGATGTTTGTGTGAACAGAGATGAAGAATAAAACTTAAATAAACCAGCAACATAGACAATAAATTGCAATACAGGCATCGGTCGTGGGAGAGCTCCAATGAAATTTTCGTAAATTACAACACAACCTGTAGACAATGAGCAGAAGAAAACGTTTGTATGTAATACTCTGACATAGAAGAAAGCCGTTATGTAATTTTCGCGCATACAGTCCCTCACGTAAGCGTATCCCTACGTGCACCAGTGCATGATAAATGCCTATTTATACAATGATGTTGCACCTGAATTGGTAAAGCAATAAAATATATCTCTAGAGCTTGATTTTTGATTTCTCCAGGCACGAGGCCAACCATCACTTTAATAACCCACCAAGCCGACTACTTCTCCTGCCTCTTCTGATCCATATCAATAATAATTTGTCTGTGCAGGAGCCTCCATTATGTCACCTCGCTCTTAGCGCTTGCAGTATTCCCTTTCCCCTCTAAAGATCACCTTAGGATCATTAATGTGTGAATCAAAGGGGGTTTAAAAGGGTAATGAAGTCATAAAAATACATCACACAATTGTTATTATCCCTATTGGTAAACTCCCGAAAAGGGAATGTGCTGCACAACTATTCACACCTTAAAGCGTTTATTAATAATGGCCGCAGTGGTAATGTAGCTACAGCATGAAGCAAATACAATTTAATGTCCAATTATATTATTGAGTAGAAAATTTCATTTTTATTTTAGTCACTTTCCTTGTTTTATAATTTTTTTTAAATAGAATTTCCATTTAAGGATTGGATGTTTTTGGCTGTTCTTGTTTAACACTGTCATGAGTGTGTCACGTCCTCCTGAGAGATCTGGGGTTAGAAGATCACTGTTTTGTAAATCGCAGATCTTCCATTTAGCCTGTGTGTGTCCCATTTTAAATGAATTTGCTTTCCTTTGGTGCTGAAGAGGTTAGCGACCCTTTCAATGCTGGTCAGAAACTTGCAGCTTCATTTCAGCTCCTTCTGATCTGGTCATTACCTCTCTCTGTAAAACCTGGCCAGACCTTCTCTGCCTTGCCAGTGAAAGCTTTGCTTCCTAGCTCCTTGGAGATCCTGTACTCAATTGGAGATCGTTGTTGCTACTGGAGATTGTGTTATTTTTGGGTGTATGCTTTCTTCATTACCCTATTCCCATTTGGTTGGTACATTCCTATCACAGTATAACAGTTGACTTCTGGCGAGAGAAGGATCAGGCAGTGTGAGGTTTAATTGCCCAATCCTTTTGTCTCCTGGCATTATCCTTACAGTAAATGACAATGCTCATAAGGCCTCTTTCACACTTCAGTCGTTTGGCGTCAGTCACTTCCGACAAAGTGACGGATCAACGGATCCGTCACAATTGTTGAAAAAAAGGATGTAACGGATCCGTTTTTTTGACGGATCCGTTACTCGGGGGTTGTATATACTTTTTGGAGCATCAGCAATTGAAAAAACTTGAAAAAACGGATTGGGGCGACGGATCCGCCAAAAAACGGATCGCGACGGATCCGTCGCCCATAGGTGGCCATTCTATGAAATGACGGACGCGACGGATCCGTCGCGATCCGCCATTTCAACGGAGACAAAAAACGTCTAGATGAACGTCAATGTCTAGATGACGTCCGCTAAATTTTGACGGATCCGTCCCATGACGGATGAAACGGACGACCATCCGTCACAATCCGTCGCTAATGCAAGTCTATGGGGGAAAAAACGGATCCGTCGAAAAAAAAAAAGCGGATCCGTTTTTTGAGGAAAATGACGGTTTTAGACTGACGCCAAACAACTGAAGTGTGAAAGAGGCCTAACAATGTGTACAGCTTTCTTCTTTATCAGGCATATTTTCCATTGACTTATTTCTTTGTGTTCTTTGTCCAGGTAAATTCCAGTTTTCGCCAACAGTGAACATGCCTCACGATGACACTGTGATCATTGAAGACGACCGGGCCCTGCCACTGCCTTCTCAGCTCTCCGATCAGTCGTCTTCCAGCTCTCACGATGATGTAGGATGCATTACTGATTCTGCTGGAGCCTGGTCCAAAACCGTAACTAGTGAATCTACGGAGAGGTGGGTATCGTCTGCTATAGACACAACTCCTACATTGCCAATTAACCTGTTAAAAAAAAAAAAAAAACGCATGTGAGAAACCATAAAGGAAATTAGTTTTGTCCCAAAGCAGTCCACAAATAATAAGTAATTTTGATTTATTCAATCTCTTCATCATCTGCCGCTGAGTAACAATCCCCAGGGCCATAAGAAACAAATTATTGATGATGGAGGTTGTAGAGTTGCAGCCCCGAGACCAGTGTAGTTTCTGAAATTGCCTGTAGACGCCACTTTGTTTTACAGGTTTGTGCGGCTTACAGAGCATAATGATACCCAAAGAGATGATCGCCGACATGAATTTGATAATTATTAGACAGTCTTGAAGACTTCAGTCCTTCCTGCGTAATTGGGGAATTATGCATTAATTTGCAAGCCCAGTAATTATGTACATCAATAAGTAAAATAAACCTCTCTGTGGAGCCACCTCCTAAGGCTGTCGTGATAATTAACACAAGCGGTGAGAATAATAGACGACTTCTGCAATGGGGCCTTCTCCTGAGCTTCCTTTGAGTGGATCAGCAAGATTTTGGAGAAATGAGTGAGGGAGCGCACCTTCCCTGTGCTGCTCCGCTCAGCCGTTCTGTGTAGTTGGCTCATGTCCAACCACATGAATTCACATACCTGATATGGTGGCATTGCCATCGAATGCTGTGCCATAATGACCACGTGCTGAAGTCGATTTAATCCCCTACTATTGAATGGCTAGGGGATTAATTATGAAATGCAACTTTGCAAATAGGCTTCTGTTCAGCTCTCACGCTCTGGTCGGGAGAGCCAATGGCCAGTCTGTGCGCTGTGATCCGATCTCTGGCAGACTTATACCGCCATCTGACTGCGCCCTTACTAATGGTCCACCACTTTAGGTATGAAGCTCCTACACAGACTAAAAATAAATCGTGTCACCTGCTCCTTCTCTTGACTGATTTCGTGATTGCCCTAATTCTTGCTGTCGTTCCTAAGGTGAGAAAGGAGGACCGCAGGTTCTGACCGCAAAAGGCTTGTTTGTAGTCTGGAACCATGGAGACACAGTCTGGTTGCTTCCTTTTATAGCATCAGAGCATTCAAGAATTTGTTCATGTTAGCGACCAATTTCTAAGTGGACACTTATTCAAAATTACAAAGAAATCTGCAATATTTGTCAGTTTTGGTGGATAACATTGAATTCTACACTTCAAACAACAGAAGGACGGTTTGATAAAGAGACCTCGTCAGGACGCAGAAGTCTCTTCCTGGCAGATTCTGTCCTTTTCATGGTCGAACTTTTTGGCAGGGACATGATATGGTGTGTAGTGTACTGAACGTAATAATATCAGTAATGTAATACTGTAAGGTCAGACGCATCTTCCCTAGCGAGTACAGCTACTTGGTGGTTAGAGAAGCTCTTTACAGCTAGCGCTCAGTATGTGGTTGGCATAAACCAGGCCTAGTCTATCATTATCTCTCAGATCTATACTGTACATTGTGAAGGGTCTGTTCAGCTGCTACTTTTCATATAGCATCATGAAGATATGCAGTTTTAGTTAAAAAAGTCAACAATCAAAGAAGAGAAAAATAGCACCGCTGCAGCTCACTTACCCCTCATGTGTTGAAATTGTCCATTACGCTGTTGCTCCATTGCCTCTAAAAACGGCCTCTTGGGTGCTGCATCCGTTAAAGTAGTAAATTTCAAAGCCAAAATAGGAGGATAATGATGCGCACTCCGGGGTCCAGTGCAATATATTCTTTATTGGAACATCAAAAACATGACAAGCGGGCGGGAGAAAACGTGCAAAAAGGAGAGGACGACAGCTGTTTCGCGCAAAACTGCGCTTCTACAGGTCCCAATGGCGAACGAAGGAAGGAGGTAGGATATATAGTTAGATCCGGACCATTGTATCCTCCCCTTAGCGTACGTCATAGGTGATACAAAACACCTGTTTAGCAAGAAACGTGAATACATTAACAAACAGGTTAAAATTACATATGAACAATTATTTAAAAAACTTGTGATGTATAAATAGTTACCAAGAGCCTAAGAAACACAAGGAAATATTCAAATGATAAGGGTTTTAAATCATCATGTTGCTGCGAGGACACTCTATAGGAAAACCGACATGTCTATTCTTTCATTCAGGCCCATTGGCCCTGTTGCGCATGTGCGCAATATCCACCTAGCTTCATGTCTCAAGAGGAGCTGGTTCAGGTTACCTCCCTGTTGTGGTGAGTGCACCCTTGCAATACCGGCAAAGCGGAGTGTTTGGGCATTGCCCATATGATGTTGCCTCACATGATTAACTAAACGGGGGACACCCTTTCCTGTCCGTACCGAATTAAAATGCTCTCTTATGCGGACGTAGAGGGGGCGGATAGTTTTTCCAATGTAATAAAAATAAGACATAAACCACATATGTCGTTTTACAGGAGATGAAATCCCTAATTGTATGATTAATTGGCCCCATTTGTACGGTATTACCCGTTATATGGTGAGAGCACAAGCTACATTGCCCACACTTAAAATTCCCTTTCGGGATACCTCTATCGAGCCAATTAGTGCGGTCATTGACAATGCAGTTTCGCACCAACATATCTCCTATATTTTTGCTACGACGGCTGGCAAACAAAGGCCCCTTTAGAAATCTCTCTGTTAGGTCTGCGTCTTTTCCCAAGATGTGCCAGTTTTTTCTAATTATGGATCTGATGTATGTATCCATAGGACCGAATTTGAAACTAAATACAAACCGTTGCTCATTATTAATTTTTTTATTATTTGATCTTTGTGGAAAAATCTTCTTTTCCAGCCTTTATCAAGGCTGCGTTAAGTAAAGGATGTGGGTAACCTCGACTTTCAAAGCGCTTGTATAGCTCTTGCGATTGTTTTATAAAACCCCTTTGAGTACTATTAATTCTTTTGACTCTTAAAAATTGGCTGTATGGCAAAGCCTGCTTGGTGTAAAAAGGATGAGCACTATTATAATGAAGGAGCGCGTTAGAAGAGGTCGGTTTTCTGAAAACCTCGGTATGTAAATTACCCTCACCTATGGCTAATTTGACATTAAAAATTCTAGTTGTTGATCCCCATATTGGAAAGTGAATTTCATATTCATAGTGTTACTCTCTGCCAGGAAATTCACAAATTTTTTTAAATCATTTTCCGTGCCGTCCCATATAACCAGGCACATATCTTACAAAAAGTTTTATATGTCTCAAAAACGGGTTAGTTTCAAAATAGACATATTTCTCCTCAAAATAAGCCAAAAATAGGTTTGCCAGGGTACAAGCGACTGACGTACCCATGGCAGTCCCCTCACATTGTGCGTACCATTGCTCACCAAATTTAAAAGCGTTATGCTTAAGGACGAATGTCAAGCTGTCGCAAATAAAATTAATAGTATTGGCGTCAGTTGGTGTTTTTTGTAAGATCTCTCTTATTACCGCTACCCCCAGGTCTTGCGGGATCCTTGTATACAGACTTTCTACTTCTATTGACGCTAAACTAAAGGTTTCCTGCCAAGTGAAGTCCTTTATAACCCGTAAAAAATGATTTGTGTCCTTAATGTACGAGGGGATGTCTAATAGAAGCGGACGTAGTAACCAGTCTAAATATCTGGATAATGGCTCCGTAATGGAGCCTACCCCCGACACAATGGGTCGACCTGGGGGGCTATTTATGGATTTATGCACTTTAGGTATGTGGTACCAATGTGGCTTTTTGGGGGAATCTGGTATCAATTTTTCTGCTTGTTTTTTTGATATTATACCCCTCTCAACATATTCTCTTAACAAAGTTCTAAGTTCATTTTGGTATTTAATTATGGGGTCATTTTTTATCTTTTTGTAAGTTGTGCCATCTGTCAATTGTCTGAGGGCCTCTGTTATATAATAATTCTTAGTCAATAACACAATATTGCCCCCTTTGTCTGATGATCGTACCACAGTCTCGCCAACCCTGTATTTCTTTGAGGGCTTTATATTCTGCTGTGGTTAGATTTGATGGCATGGTCTGATATAGCAGTGCTTCCATGTCTTTATTCACTTGCGCCTCAAAGATATCAACAGGGTTGCCTGGAGAGACTGGGGGCATGAAGGAAGGTTTGACCCCACCCGTGAATGGTTCAACTGGGGTACTACGCGTCTTTATTTTCACCGAAGGATCTGTCAGATGGAGTAATAATAAAGCATCATCCTGAATGTTATCAATTTGGCTTTCCGACGCCATAAAGCCCAAAGGGCCCACCTGGCACGGAACTGCACTCACTGGTAGGGTGCACTCACCACAACAGGGAGGTAACCTGAACCAGCTCCTCTTGAGACATGAAGCTAGGTGGATATTGCGCACATGCGCAACAGGGCCAATGGGCCTGAATGAAAGAATAGACATGTCGGTTTTCCTATCGAGTGTCCTCGCAGCAACATGATGATTTAAAACCCTTATCATTTGAATATTTCCTTGTGTTTCTTAGGCTCTTGGTAACTATACATCACAATTTTTTTATTTAATTGTTTATATGTAATTTTAACCTGTTTGTTAATGTATTCACGTTTCTTGCTAAACAAGTGTTTTGTATCACCTATGACGTACGCTAAGGGGAGGATACAATGGTCCGGATCTAACTATATATCCTACCTCCTTCCTTCGTTCGCCATTGGGACCTGTAGAAGCGCAGTTTTGCGCGAAACAGCTGTCGTCCTCTCCTTTTTGCACGTTTTCTCCCGCCCGCTTGTCATGTTTTTGATGTTCCAATAAAGAATATATTGCACTGGACCCAGGAGTGCGCATCATCATCCTCCTATTTTGGCTTAGTTAAAAAAGTGTTTGTTTGTTTGTTTGTGTTTATGAGGCAAATTTCTTTATTTGTGATACTGAAAATAATATTTTTTTTGCAAAGCAGGTCTCCTGATTTGCTTTCTGCAGTGTTAGAATTTGTTGGAGAAATCTGTACTCTAAAAGGGCAGGAGTCATCAGAAAATAACTCCTTGTCTAAATCAATATTTATTTTATTTTTGTATATTACTCTTATATATTACAAAAAATATTCAAATCTTGTAGTTTGCACTTTAACACTGAGCCTCTTAATAGGCTAATACTTCCAGATATGTAGAGATCACTTCTCGGTAGACATGTGATTGTCATCACATGCATGAAAGACAACAGCTACTATATATGTAGAAAACTCAGGATACACCGCCGTGCATAAGAAGTAATGTCAAAGCTCAACTCCTCCCACCCACTGCACAGTGACCTCTGCACAGATCAACGAGCATGCCCACTACACTCTCCTTTGTAAATGACTACCTGTTTCAAAGTCAATGAATATCTCCAGACTTTTCATGTAGCTACTGAAAAGTGTATTTCTATTGCTGTTAGCATCTAAAGCAAGAGGGCTACAGACATAATTATCATATACAGAATACTGAGTTGAAGAGAAATTGTAATCAGAAAATAAAAGTATTTCTTATCATGAAAAGTGGGTCTGTCAGTAGATTTCACAATACAAACTGCATATATTGTTCTATAGTTCTTGGACCCACTGAAGCTGTTGTACATTTGTTGATAATACATGTCACAATGGCTGTACAATTTGTAGAATTCTTTACGAAAGTTTAAACTCAACATCCACCTACCTAGCCTGATTGACCGCTCCTCAGTGTTTCTCCTCCCTGCTGAAATCTCACACTGCTCAGAACAAGCTGCAGTGATAAGTCAGGCTGGGTTGGTGGAGAATAAATACACTTGTTTTCATGAGATCACTCACTCCCGATGACATAAACAACCATTTGACCTTGGTATCCAAAGTAAGTACACCAGTTTCATAAAGTCTAGCAGATCTATTAACAAATGCATTTTGCAGTGTGATGTCAAATCAGCTTTAATTACTTTTAAATAGAAAAACTATAGCATTAGTTCCTTCAAAATCTGGTGCCGAGTGAGGACTTGTCTAGATTTCCCCTTTCAGTAGATCAGTAGACTTGCTTGTTAAAACACTTTTACCTTAGGATAGCTTCGTTGTTTTCATTTTTTATTCTCCACCTATACCATGAACCACACATTCTTAATGGATGCTAAAACTACTGCAATACTTTAACTCAAGACTTTCTCGCTGCTGTAAAAGCATATTAGTCATAGGAAAGTGCTCAAAAAGCAAGTAAAATGTTCTTCCCACATCCACTAGTATAAAGCAATCGCATATTAAGAAAATGCTTTTTTTCCTTTAATATATCTGACATCTAAATATTAACTTAATAAAATCCAGTGCACCTAAAGTGTTAGAACTGACATAGATGCATAGTTTTAAACCAATAAGAGAAAAAATATTTCTTCAAATAAAAGAATCAAAAATTTTTATATTTTGTTTTTTTTTTTTCTTTAGAAAGAGTTTGTAGGAAACTTAATGGAGCTTCATTTTTATGATGCAGAGCTCCAAATCCTCTGCCTGGGTGTATGATAATCTGTGCTACCTTCAGCCACCGTTAGAGGTTTATTAGAGTTTTGCTGTGTTCTTTTTATACCCACACATTCTCGTCAGAGAGCAGGAGGACTTGTTCTCAAGTGCCACCTATTGGAAATAGCAATCCTAAATGTCAATATCGACCCTTGGGCTGTGTGCACACGTAGCAGATTTTTCGCTATAAAAACGCTATAAAACCGCGAAAAAAACCGCTCACATTAAGCATCCTATTTAATAGAATGCAATCCGCATTTTTTGTGCACATGCTGCGTTTTCCTGAGCGGAATCGCATTCCAGAAAAAAACGCAGCATGTTCAATAAATTTGCGGAATCGCGGGGATTCTGTACACCTAGGAATGCATTGATCCGCTTACTTCCTGCATGGGGCTATGCCCACCATGCGGGACGTAAGCAGATCATGTGCGGTTGGTACCCAGGGTGGAGGAGAGGAGACTCTCCTCCACGGACTGGGCACCATATAATTGTTAAAAAAAAAAAAAAAATAGTGATATACTCACCTTCTGATGGCCCCGGAGTCTTCCCGCCTCTTAGCGGTGTACGCGGCCGCTTCCGTTCCCATGGATGCTTTGTGTGAAGGACCTGCGATGACATCGCGGTCACATGACCATGATGACGTCACGGTCACGTGACTGTGACGTCATCGCAGGTCCTGCACACAAAGCATCTATAGGAACGGAAGCCGCTGAGGAGATTGGCTGCCTTCGGAAGGTGAGAATAACCATTTTTTTTTTTTTATTATTTTTTATTTTTATTTTTAACATTCTATCTTTTACTATTGATGCTGCATAGGCAGCATCAATAGTAAATAGTTGGTCACACTTGTCAAACACTATGTTTGACAAGTGTGACCAACCTGTCAATCAGTTTTCCAAGCGATGCTACAGATCGCTTGGAAAACTCAAGCATTCTGCAAGCTAATTATGCTTGCAAAACGCTAGGAATATGCATGCCAATTCCGCATGCGATATACCCGCGGCAGGAGTTGCAGAATTGCCGCGGAAATTTCCGCGGCAATTCTGCGACGTGTGCACTTAGCCTTATAACTGGCTTTGCCACATGACTTAGGATAAAAGCCAAAGCTGAATTTCCTTTTGCAGACATGTGTTTCGTTGTGTTGCCTCTCCTCAGTGCAAAGCATGAGATCTGATTTGGCATTGCACAGCCTAGAAGCCTCCTTACCCTGGCATTATATACTGAACTCTACATTATGTATTAAGCTCTACCTAGTGGATAGGACAGATAGTTATTAGTCCGTGACTCTCTAATGTCTATTAAAAGGGGTTGTCCTTAGGATAGGTCATCAGCATGAGTTTGGCGGGGGTCCGACACATAGCATCCCCACCAGTAATATTAATTTGAATAGGACAGGGCGGGCAGGGTCCTCCCTCCTTATGTACCTGTGTGCCTTGTTTTTTGCTCATGTTTAATGTATTTGTCTATATTTGCCCCGTATTCACATGTAAAGCGCCATGGAATAAATGGCGCTATAAAAAGGTATAATAATAGGAGTTTCTCTGTAGTTCTTGGTGTTGGCCACTGCACAGTGAATGGAGCTGTGCTTTTCTGGCTCTAATCACTGTGTGCATCCGGCCAAAGCTGATGATAACTGATTATGGGGGTGCCTAGTGTAGGACTCCCACTGATCTGATATTGATGACCTATGCGGTGGCTAGGTCATCAATATAGTAAGGTCGGACAATCCCTTTAAGACTTTTAAATATTTTTTAGCATCTTAGCGTCGTTATTTTATTTGTTATGTTGGTACCAGGTTATTATCCTAGGTATTGTCTTATAGTTTATAGCAATGTGTAATATGCTTTCCTTAGAAAATATTCCATTAAAGGCTTAAAATAAACAGTCGGCAAAGCTAAAAACATGGCTCGAAGACTACATGGTTCAATTTCCTGGGTTGAGACAGACAAACAGAGGGGGAGACACATGTTCTGTACAACCCGGAGCTCAGAGGCAGAGACTTGGAGCATTCACCATGGACAAAAGGGGGTTATCCAAACAAGCCTGGCAGCTGTTCTGAATCACAGAGGGAAATGTAGGCTGTCCGGCATGACATTATCTCCGTAATCCTTCATGAAAATATTATGAAAACAAAGTGCGCAATAAGAAGGAATTAATATTAGGAATGTTAATAATATGCAGGGTCACCGGGTGGCTAGTCTCTTCCCAAATCAGTCTTAGGGATGAGATTCTCGGCTACAGAAATCTGATGAATATTTTAATAATTGGAAATAAGAAGGATGAATGTGCTGGTGGGATGCAGCTTAATGACGGTGCTCAGTATTAATCTGGACAAGGTGACTTTCAGGTATTTTTGTTCTGTAATCCGCATCTTGGGTCACACTTGGAGTCAATGCATTAGATACAAGTGTGTAAATTAGATTTGCTTATTTTTCAAACAATAGATGGAGCTTTTTTATGAAAGGAAATTAGTGTTGATGAAAGGAATGAATGATTAGAACACAAGCTTAGGAGCTTTCCGACCTGGTTCAGTATTTAGGAATTCCTTTGCAAGAGAGGGCTAACATGACCCTCAAACCAAGACATGTGTCCCTATAATCACGTTGTCTGTAGAAAGATGTCTTTTCTGTCCCTACATTTGCCTCAGTAGAAGGGATGCTATGGACGCAATCTTTGAACTAATCTTTTTCCCCCCTCCCTGCGCAGTGGCCTCTGCACAGTTCACAGAGTATGCCCACAGCACATTTCTACAGAAGTCAACTAAAGCAGTTATCCAGGATTTATTTTTATTTTAGCATAGGCTTGCAGATGTAGAAAATAACAAACAATGTTATACTATCGTTCCCCAGGTATGGCACTGCTTCTCTGCCACTTCCTGGACTTTGCTGACAGACTACAGCAGTGTCATCACAGTTAAATTGCATATGACCACTGCAGCCAATCATTACGCTCAGTGGCTCAAATTGTTTCCATTGGCATTGGATATGACAGCATGGTGGCTCAGTGGTTAGCACTCTTATTTTGCAGCGCTGGGGTGACAGCTACAGTAAAGCAAGACTGTGGGCCGCTGTTCACAGCTCAGAACATCTGTCCAGACAAAATGTCCGCCTCCATTATCATGCAAATGCAATAAATTTGGCTTACCACTTTTTTATGCCTATATTTTGCTGTGTGTTGGCGCACAATGCCTCATCTCTATTTTGGGGGGCAACAACAGTGTTTGAGGCACATAGAGTACTAGAACTGGCTGCAGCAATTTTCTCCTAAGTTCTGGTGCAGTCACAATAGTAAAGCGCCCCCAATATGTTCCATAGAGAATCATAAAGATACTCTGATTTTAGTGCCCTTTACTGTGAATGATACACATTGATGGCGTATTAATTGGTTGCAAACCCTACTGATGCCTGTTGGTAGGACCAAATATTTAGAATCCAACAGTGTGACCCAGAGTTGTCAAATTGCCAGGAACACACAATAAAAACTACAAATATTGCAGTAACAATTCTAAGTTTGTCCTGACCTCATCTGTTTTCTTCCCGCAGCACTCTGAGCCCGGACGTAGATCCATCCCTCGCCTTCCAGAGAGAAGGATTTGGACGCCAGAGCATGTCGGAGAAGCGCACCAAGCAGTTTGGAGATGCTAGTCAAATAGACTTTGTAAAAACTCGGAAATCGAAAAGCATGGACTTAGGTAAAAAATGTGTGTATTTCTTCCCCTACTATGAAGCTAACGGCAAGTTAATTTCACCAGAGCTACAGCCATGTGTTCTGCAGATGGTTCCCCGGCCGTGGTGCCGTCCCATTGTTAAATCTTCCCATTAAGTCTTGTCCCTGTACTTTTGGGATTTTTCCTTGATCCCCTATCAGCAGCTGAGGATCCTTTTAGTGTCATCTTTTGCAATGCCTGAAAGATAATTCCTAATAGTTCTAATTAAAATTCTTCCAGTGCAATATTTCCATCATCACAATCATTATATCCGTATGTGGTCGCGTACAGTATGTGGAATGTTAATGCCCCCTATTAAACCACTTTACAAGGTGCTGCCTCCCTCCCAGAAGTAGGACGGGGGCTGCCTGCATTCTTAATGTTTGCCATAAAACTATAAGAATAACATAATAAGATGCGATTTATCCTTCTTGACAATTTCATAGATAAAAGAGCTCAGCGCTTTCCTTTCTCACTCAGTGGGTGGATTAATTC
Organism: Ranitomeya variabilis; assembly: GCF_051348905.1. Lineage (NCBI taxonomy): Eukaryota > Metazoa > Chordata > Amphibia > Anura > Dendrobatidae > Ranitomeya > Ranitomeya variabilis. The sequence continues at coordinate 55,557,824 of NC_135237.1, read as the reverse complement.
TCTAAATATCTTTTTTTTTTCTCCCGATTCTGCCAGATGATGGGATATTCGGCAGTTGGGCAAGCATTGGCTGTGTGTATGTGATGTCTGCTGTGAGCTGCGATAAGCAGATACTGGGACTTACTCAAAGGTCATCTCACAGCTGATGAACTGGATCATAGCGGCATTATGTGAAATGCAAGCTGTGGAATATCAGACACGCAGGCTGCAGCTCATTATCAGAAGCTCAGTGAAAATCTGAATCTATGGATTTTAGTATCCTGTGCTTTATTTTATCCAGGCATGGCATCCCCATACTTGCCATGTGATTTTTAGTAGAGAACTTTTAATGAAATTCCATAAATGTATTTTTTCCCTTCTCTTTGGAGACGGTTTAATGGCTACTAGAGATGAGCAGTTCCATTTGCGTTGTCCTGGTCCTGCATCCAGTTTGGTCCTGCATTAAAGCCGGTGTTCACTTCTGTATCCAACACCTTGGGTGTTGCTTATATTTACTAGGCCTAAATATAACGTCACAACTTTGTGGGGCTGGGTAATCGCAAGGGGCACCCAGGGTATCGCGTGCAACGATGCGCACTAGCTGCTTTGCAGGGCCGGACGTGGAAGCCGGGCCGGGCCGGACGTGGAAGCCGGGCCGGACGTGGAAGCTGGGCCGGGCCGGGCCGGACGTGGAAGCTGGGCCGGGCCGGGCCGGACGTGGAAGCTGGGCCGGGCCTGACCGGACGTGGAAGCTGGGCCGGGCCTGACCGGACGTGGAAGCTGGGCCGGGCCTGACCGGACGTGGAAGCTGGGCCGGGCCTGACCGGACGTGGAAGCTGGGCCGGGCCTGACCGGACGTGGAAGCTGGGCCGGGCCTGACCGGACGTGGAAGCTGGGCCTGGCCTGACCGGACGTGGAAGCTGGGCCAGGCCTGACCGGACGTGGAAGCTGGGCCAGGCCTGACCGGACGTGGAAGCTGGGCCAGGCCTGACCGGACGTGGAAGCTGGGCCAGGCCTGACCGGACGTGGAAGCTGGGCCAGGCCTGACCGGACGTGGAAGCTGGGCCAGGCCTGACCGGACGTGGAAGCTGGGCCAGGCCTGACCGGACGTGGAAGCTGGGCCAGGCCTGACCGGACGTGGAAGCTGGGCCAGGCCTGACCGGACGTGGAAGCTGGGCCAGGCCTGACCGGACGTGGAAGCTGGGCCAGGCCTGACCGGACGTGGAAGCTGGGCCAGGCCTGACCGGACGTGGAAGCTGGGCCAGGCCTGACCGGACGTGGAAGCTGGGCCAGGCCTGACCGGACGTGGAAGCTGGGCCAGGCCTGACCGGACGTGGAAGCTGGGCCAGGCCTGACTGGACGTGGAAGCCGGATCGGACGTGGAAGCCGTGCAACACAAATCGAATTGCTTATCTCTAATGAATAGGAATTGAATTTACCATTCCCTGAAGTTCTAATATAGAATAAACTATAAAGAACAGTTCTGATATTAGTCCTGGTGGGCCTAGGTAAGTTCAAATGGTCTATGAATGCATCGTTAAGACCACTTTCGCAAAAACCTTAAGGGGGTAATCTGACCATACTCTTTACCGTGGAGGAGGGGAGCGTGGCCTGTGACATCACATGAACTGATATCTACCAACTTGCATACGTGAGCTGTGGGGAGTTCGTGTCAGTGAATGTAACAAATTACTGATGGGCAGCCAGCCCTTGTAAGCGGCTGTATTTTACCAGGCAGCGATGTCAGGCATGAATTCTCTGCAATCCTATGGGATTTCTGACCCAACCGGTTTGTAAATGTAACAATGCCAGTAATATTATATTAGGAACCTACTTGTTTGGAACCGGAACTTTTATGAAGATGTTTTAATTGCATAAAGTTTAATCTAAATCGCTGTCTTATGAATAGATTAGCAATCGTCCTGGGTTCACCATGTTGTACAAGCGGCATTGATGGATCTCACTGCGGATTTTCAAAACATTAAGTTGGAAATAAGCAGAAACTGGGCAAACTCTTGACATTCGATTCGCAGCTACTGAAACAAAGTGTTTACTTTTCGATTTAATCTCAGCCGCTATTCGTTTAATTGACTGTCTGTGCCAGAGTACTTAGGAGAGCAATGTGACTTTGCCAGCCAGTGGAGAGCAAGGTATTATTTCCCTGGGATAATGAGATTAAGTGGCTCACAATGTAGAATTTTAGATGTAATAATAAGGCCAATCAATAGTGTGGCTTGATAATAGTTATGCAAGGCACGGACATTGCCATCCATCCAGAAACCTGGAGCACCAGTGTCAAAAAATAGGAACGTGCTACCCAGGTAATCTGTACTGGGAATTCCACTTTAACCCATTGTAAAATAAAGTCTTTTAAGGAGATACGGTAATTTCCCTGCAATTCTAACAAAAGAAAAAAAGTAACCCACTAATATACAGATACTTAAACCTTAACTTGTGCATGTAAGCAAAGCACTAACACAAACTAATCTGGTGTCCACTACTTTCCACTTCTTCCACACAGAGGACTTAAAGTAGATTGTGTGACATGAGAAAAATGGACGTTCCTTACAACACCCTTGTTATCTGCAGCGCAGTTATGTTCCAGTGAATGGGAATAATGGCCCCATAAGCTTTAGAGAGACCTCACCCGCTGGAGAACCCACAGAACTAACCCACTGTGTTATGGATAAGGGACGTTTCTCCATCAGATGGGGAAGAAGGACTCGGCCGCGATCAGCGCTGCTAACGGTGTTTGGAAGCCGCTAATTTCCCTCTCCACATTCCGAATTCTCGTTGCACTGCTTATGTATGGTGGGAGGTGGGAAAAGTAGTTGTTGCCTAACGAGCATTCACCCAACAGTTAAGGAAGATGGATGGTCACATCAAAACGACTGTCCTAACCAAGCACAGTAGCTTGATACACCCTTGGTGTGGCCAAGCATTTCAGTGCTCCTTCCCGTCTACTTGCTTTCCATCTATCTCTGCCTTTCACTGGCTTCTGTAATGCCAGAGCTGTCAATCAATGAAGAGCGGAACGGAGATGGACAGAAAACCAGTCGGTGGGAAGCTGCACTAAACTGCCCGGCCATATGAAAGGCACACAGAGCGTCTGTGCTTGGTTTGAACAGTCATTTTGTGCTTCCAGAATCCGACTCATGAGTATATCTTAAAAGCCATTTTTGTGAATGCTGTGCATCAGCCATTCTGGAGAAGTTTATAGCCCCACGGCTGATTTTAATCAGATTTATTAGGGGTCAGTGTGTATGTAGACGTGTATATAGACAATGTGCATGTGGACATGACATGCCTCCAAGTCTACAAGTCTGAATGGTAGAAGGAAGAGTAAATGCCGTGTATTTCACGTGACTTCCCATATCACCATACTATATATACGTCACAAACATATACAAACACACGTATGTATTTATGTACTCTGCCCCTATTCTGCACAGCCATTTGTCCCCTCCTCCCTTGGAGCTACACTAATTTCATAGGTTTAAGGTTGAGAGTGAATACACAGCCATCTCGTTCAACCTGTAGTCCTAGCGTGTTGATCCATAGAAAGGTAAAAACTCCATGATTCACATTCTAAATATTAGGGGAAACGTTTCTTCCTGACTGCAAATATGGCATCTGGCTAGTTCCTTGGGTCAATATCCCATAACCTTATCAAAAGACACATCCAATCCCTCCCGGCCATACTATACCTTTCCCCGCATGCCTTGCACAGCCTGTGTCATGGCCGTGTGGGCTCCGGTCTGCACCCCATTGCCCCATTCCTTCACCTTTCGCTGGTCACATTGCTGGGCAGCTTCGTGTCATATTCTCTCCATCAAATTCGGATTTCTACAGACATGTACATGGATATTATTGCCGATACAAAAAAAAAATACATAAAGGACAGTGCTCAGTCTACTGAACTGGTTTGTTTTCTTTCCGTGTGGGAATGTCAGTGCAAAGCTTTCCTCTAAATGCAATAATTAATAAGCGGCAATTAATTGTAATGACCCGGCCGTCCTCGATGAGATGCAATCATCGTTATTCTGCTGTGTTCGTGTTAGGAATGATCTGCTTGTGGCATGAACAAACGATGCAAATAATTAACCGTTGTTAATTCTCTATAAGTGGGGGACGCTAACACACAGCATTAATAACCCGAGCGCCGGCGGTGTGCAGCCAGCTACTGCATGGTGTCATTTCTAGGATTAAGGTGGGGGATAAGGATTCTGCATGAAACCTCTCATTAATGTTCCATTGTTTGCTGCATGTGGAATGAGGGCACTAACTGGGCTAACCTTCTTACATTTACCTTTTTAACAGTAGCTGACGAGGCTAGGATCAGTGCAATGGCTGACCACAATGCAGGTAAGAGATTACGCTGTTGCTATAGTAATGCCGGTGAAAGCAGATTAAGACAGAAGCACCATTCTCCTTGCATGTCGGCATGACCTTTGTGAGGCTGGCAGGCCGCTCTCCGCTAAGAGGACTCATTACCGGCTTGCACCGTTTGACACGCGCTGTGAAGAGCTGACCGCTGTAAGCGGAGATGATTTCATCCCCTTCTAGAAGTGCATGCGCTGTCCTATATCTGTGTCCAGGGTCCAAGTACAACGTGGGGCTCTTAACCATTTCTTTTGTAAACATTTTGAAAGGGGATCTGTCCCCTGATTGCACCATACCGACTGCATACAGCCCTGTGCAAAAGTTTTAGGGTATGTGCACACACTGCGGATTTTGCTGCAGATCCGCAGCGGTTTCCCATGCATTTACAGTACCATGTAAACCTATGGGAAATGCAATCCGCAGTGCACATGCTGCAGAAAAAAACGCGCGGAAACGCAGCGGTTTATTTTCCGCAGCATGTCAATTCTTTGTGCGGAATCCGCAGCGGTTTTTCACCTGCTCCAATAGGAAACTGCAGGTGTAAACCCGCAGCGGAATCCGCAATAGAAACTGTGATTTTATCAAATCCGCTGCGGAAAAATCTGCAGCCCTCACAAATACGTGTACAAATACCCTTAGGCGTGAAAACTGCTGTAAAGTTAGAATGCTTTAAAAAAACAGACATGCAAATAGTTTATTGATTAAAGCACCACTCCAGCGGTTGTTTTATTGCAGCGCTGGGGTGATGCCACTAATGTCAAGTTCCCTGCAGCTAGTCGTTTACTCGCCAGTTGCCGTCTTCATCTGTTATTAGCGCCGCTCCGGTCGTCTTCTGCAGATTGTGACCTTCCGGATCTCTCTAGTGTTTGTTGGGCGGGTGGAAGTCACAACTCAATGTAAGTCTATGAGAGCCTGAACCGAGACTTATGAGCTTGTGAGCGTTGCCTCTGACTTCCCATCAGTCAGAAGTTGTGGTCACAAGATGGCAATGCGGGACTGGAGTGTCACCAGAGACCGTCTGGTAAGTATAATATTACGGTCAGGGAACTTCTATTAATGGCACCATTTCAGCACTGACATTTTAAAAAAAACCTGGATTGAGGCTTTAACAAAATGTAAGGTATGTGAACATAAGAAAAATGTGAATGAAATCAATATTTTACATAGTTACATAGTTACATAGTTATTAAGGTTGAAGGAAGACTTTAAGTCCATCTAGTTCAACCCATAGCCTAAGCTAACATGCCCTAACATGTTGATCCAGGGGAAGATCATTGTTGAGATCATTCTTAATAAGCATTTTTACTTTGCAGCATTTTTTTCCCCCCTAAACCGGCACAAAACTTGTTCTCAGTACTGTACATTACTACATAAATTTACTAGACCTGATGAGTCTAGATTGCTTGCTATGAAAATCCATGTCCGACTAGCTGTAGAATTCTTTTTAGAAGTTTTATCTCTGATGATGCTTAGTATGTTCTGAGTCCTCCAGTTCTAGTGCGACTAATCAAATGCTCATTTTTTTTTTTTAAATCAGGGATATTCAGTTATTGTGACAAAGTAGAAACACCAGTGTCATCAGGTCTAAGATCTATTTATTAATGTATGCAGATTGTGCTGTGAAATCAGGAGTCACATGTAGTTTGATTTTCATTGCTGAAAAGTTAGCTATAGAAATTTTTATGTTTTTAATGGGCTAAAAAGAGAAATACGCATACCTGTACGTGGTTTGAAGCCATGGTGCTCGAATAGTTTCTAGAATGTGTTGCAGGAATTTCACACAGCATTCTAATCTATGGAGCAAGTCAACAAGAGCGGCAACTGTGATCTGTGAAAAAATCCACCACTCTGACTGTACGGCATAATGGGAGTTTTAGTAGACCTTTCACTGCAATCCTTGCGATGTGTTAGGAATGTGTTAGTGTGCGGCCACACTTCACTCACCCACAACGACCAGTGGCTTTTCTCGCTATCACACAGCCATGGGTCCCGACTCTTACATATTAGCGCAACCTGTCCGTTGAATGGCTGCTGACGGAGGAGCATGTGACCAGAGCTGTCCGTCAGCGTCCTCCAATAGAAAAACACTTCACACAGGAAAGATGTTTTCAATTTGGCAACACAGATGGACCGGTCTGGTCACATGCTTCTCTGTCAACAGTCATTTTGTGACAAATAGCGCTGTGTAGTCAGTGAGGAAAGCAGCATTAACAGATGCTGGAGAAGAACCTGTAAGGGGACAGTCAGAGAGCCCTGTAAATCGGACCGAGATCGGAACATAGTGCCCGGACTGGCCGGCGGCTCTCCCCACCTGAGCAGCATGGCAGCTGTATAGAAATATATGAAGCTGTCTCGCTCGGGTTGGGAAAGCTGCCGGCCAGTCCGTGCACTGCTTTTTCTGATCTTGTTTCGGCCGTCTGATTGCGCCCTAATACTTTTATATTAGTAAGTGCCACGAATGTCCACAACACACCTGTAAAGATCCATCTAAAGCTGAGATCCTGATGCTGATTTGAAAGAAAATCCAAAACTGAAAGCTGCCTAAATTGTTGTTTTACATTTTTTTTTTTTTCGTGTCATGGGTTCCTTTAGAAAAGATGCGTGTTTGTCGTGGAATTCGTGCCAAATTCCATGTGCCATTTCAGTCTTGTGAACATGCTCCTAACGTTAGTGACAACATTTGTGTATGTAGGTGAAAAACTGGTTGGACTGGAGGATGAGAATCTGAAGTTTATGTATCAAATCTACAGTCTCTCCTAAGAAAATTTGCCTGACCCTGAACTTAGACCTCAACTGTTCCTTAACGGGAAGAATTATGCGATAGCCATTAGTCGATAAATTATGTAGTTTAACAGCTTTTTTTTTTTTTCTCAATGATCAGCTGAAGAAAAATGACTTCTGAGTAATAGTTTTTTTTTCTCCTGAGCAATTAAAATAATGTGCCTTGTGCAATTATGAGTTTCTGTGATTTATTAATCCAACTTAGCTTATGACCTTTGGAATGCTATTTTAATTAGGCCGAAGCCGCTGTTATGTGGGAATTTCGTTTTCGTGTTGGATAGTCTCCATTTGCACTTGCTGCTCTGCCGGCATTTTACATCTTTTAATTCTGAATTACTTATTACTGTCTGAAATCCAGATCTGAAATTCCAGGAATAATGTCTTTTTTTCTTTTGTTAACTGTTAATATAGTAAAGTGTATATTACAATGGATTCCCACATCTGAACGTCAACAGAAAATATCTACCAAACGTGTGAAATAAGCAAAAAGTGGCCACAAAATCCCCCATTTCATGTCTAAAAATTAAAAAATGTAAACTTTGCACTTACAGTATATACTCGAGTATAAGCCGACCCGAGTATAAGCTGAGGCCCCTACTTTTGCCACAGATAACTGGGTAAGCTTATTGACTCAAGTATAAGCCGGGTATGCATTGTCCCCTCATCCCTGTCCTGCTATGCATGGCTCCCCAGTCCCTGTCATTGTAGGCATGGCTCCCCCGTCCCTGTCATTGTATGCATGGCTCCCCCATCCCTGTCATTGTATGCATGGCTCCCCCGTCCCTGTCATTGTATGCATGGCTCCCCTGTCCCTGTCATTGTATGCATGGCTCTCCTGTCCCTGTCATTGTGTACATGGCTCCCCCGTCCCTGTCATTGTGTACATGGCTCCCCGTCCCTGTCATTGTATGCATGGCTCCCCCGTCCCTGTCATTGTATGCATGGCTCCCCCGTCCCTGTCATTGTATGCATGGCTCCCCCGTCCCTGTCATTGTATGCATGGCTTCCCTGTCCTTATATGCTGGCCTCCCCATCCCTGTATGCATGCCTCCTTATCCCCTATCCCTGTGTGCATGTTTCTTATTGAAAAAAAAACAAAAAAAACCCATCATACTCACCTACCTGTGCGCCCTCGGTGCTGGCACGGCATCTTGTTCCGGCGGCCGGCACCTGCCTGCATCTCTTCCTGCCAAGCAATCACATGGCCCTGCTCATTAAAGTAATGAATATGCACTCCACGCCTATGGGAGTGAAGACTCATGCTTATTCATTACCTTAATGAGCGGTACCACGAGATCGCTCGGCAGGAAGAGATGCAGGCAGGCACCGGGGCCGGAACGAGATGCAGTGCCAGCACCGAGGGCGTGCAGGTAGGTGAGTATGATGTGTCCTGGAAGCCCGCCAGCTCCTGCCTCTGTAACCCGCCGCTCCCCCGCCGGCTTTCTGGACTCTGACTTGTGTATGAGCCGAGGGTGGGGGCGTTTTCAGCACAAAAAAAGTGCTGAAAAACTCGGCTTATACACGAGTATATACGGTAATTATATATCAGAAAAATTAAGTTTCAACTGCTACAAAGATATAAGACCCCAAATCCCCTCTAGATAGACGGAATAACCCTAGAAATATATCTTAAAACTTAACAAGGGAATATCATCATCCGATTTTGCAATGTAAAGACATAGCTGTACTGGCGCTGTAATACTGATTAAATTCTTCTTTGTTGTTCGTCTTTAAAGGGGTTTTCCCACAAACAAAGTTAATTTTAATCAACGTTTTAATCAATAAATCTTTGAATAATATTAAGTTCCACAATTGGATGCGTTTAAAAAATGTTCCTGTGCTGAGATAATCTTATAAATGTGTACTGTGTAATGACTGTGTCTGACTGTACAGGAACATGGTCTGATCACACCACAGCTCCTGGGCAGGTGAGGAAACAATGAAGTATACAGTCATTGGAGCACGGGATCGCCAATAATTCTTTCTGTGAGGTAAAACATTTCACTGCCCGTTTTTAAACAATGTTTTACCTCAGAGAAAGAATCTTTTGTGACCTCACGCTGTCCTGTCTGTATACTCTTTTGCTTCCCCCCCTGCCCAGGAGCTGTGGTGTGATCAGATCATGTTCATGCCTGGTCAGACACAGTCATTACACAGTACACAGCAGGGGCACATTTATAAGATTATCTCAGCACAGGAACATTTTATTTAAACACATCTAATTTTGGAAATTCTTCAATTATTCAAAGATCTATTGATTAAAGTGTTGATTAAAATTAACTTTGTTCATGGGAAAACCAATTTAATCACCATTTGAAGTTTTCTGCTAATAGATTTTGGTACTCAGGGGGCCGGACTGTGCACTGAGCACCGCAATATAAAGTTTAGGTGTGGTGTGGAATTGCATTGATAACGCTTACCATTATGCAAAATATCTTCCTTTTAATTGCACACAAAAGTGAGGATATGAATAGGCACCAGTGTTGTGACAGTCTTATAATTGCAGACTCTGAGACAGTTTCTTTGTGGTGGGGCAGTAGCCAACAATGCAGTAAATATCCAGGAAAGTGACTATGATTGGCAGCACTCGCCAGTCTCTTCTGTGAAATAAAAGTCCTTTATTTCATCATAATCCGAACATCCATCTAGCGGCAGTGCGACGTGCAGGGGGACAGGTGGACGTTGGCCGATATATCAACGGCGGCCGTATCGCCCTCATATAGCCCTTCTACGGGTCCAATCACATTATGTTGAAATAAAGGACTTTTAACTCACAGAAGAGACTGGTAAGTTCTGCCTTTCATATTCTCTTTTCTGGATATTTATCTTCCTTTTTATGTTTTAAAGGATCTTTTTTCCTTTGCTGTGCATGCGCTGTCATTGAAGTCGTCCTAGGGGTACACACCGGATGTGTATTATTCTGGTTTTACCTCCTACCTATAACTGTTTCTGCAGTTGTACTTTCACAGTAATGAACTCTTGATAACGTATGGTGGCATATTGCAATGTTATCTGACTTTTATTGGAACTTTTTAATATACGGTAATTGTGATTTACAGTAATAATTTTTCTGTTTACAGTAGTGGGGGTGGTTCTTCTTGCTATATATAGGATTGAATTGTAATATTTGGATGGACGATTAATATTATTATTATAGCGCCATTTTATTTCATGGCGCTTAACATGTGAAAAGGGGTATACATAATAAAAAGTACAATAATCTTAAACAAGTCATGGCTGGTACAGGAGGAGAGAGGACCCTGCCCACGAAGGCTCACAATCTACAAGGGATGGGTGAGGATACAGTAAGTGAGGGCAGAGCTGGTGGTGCAGCGGTTTCGTGGTTACTGCAGGTTGTAGGCTTGTCGGAAAAGGTAGGGCTTCAGGTTCCTTTTGAAGGTTTTCCACGGTAGGCGAGAGTCTGATCTGTTGGGGTAGAGAGTTTCAGAGTAGGGGGGATACACTAGAGAAAATATTAATATTGGACTTTTAGTTTGGTTCATAGATCCTAACTTATCCCCTTAGTGACCAAGCCAATTTTTTAAATCTGACCAGTAACAATTTATGTGGTAATAACTCTGGAACACTTCAACATATCCAGTTGATTCTGAGATTATTTTTTCATGACACGTTGCACTTTATGGTAATGGTAAATTTAGGTGGATACGTTTTGCGTTCATTTGTAAAAATATCAGACATTTTACAAAAATGTTACACAATTAGCAATTTTCAAACTTTGCATGATTATTCCTTTAATCCAGATAGTCACACCACACAAAAACATTAATAAATTACATTTCCCTCAGGTCTACTTTACATCTGTAGCATTTGTAAAATGTTTCTTATTTTTTTTTTTTTTTTTAGCGTTTTAGAAGGTTTAACAAGGTAGCAGTAATTTTTCATTTTTTCAAGGAAATTTACAAAACTTGTTTTTTAGGCACCTTCTCAGTTTTGAAGAGACTTTGGAAGTCCTATATATTGTAACCCCCCAAAAGTGATACCATTTTAAAAACCGCACCCTTAACGTATTCAAAATTATCAGGTAGATAATTAACCCTTCAGGTGCTTTTCAGGAATTAATGAAAAATGACATAACAGGAATGAAGAAATTTATTTTTACCATCTAAATGTTGATAACTTCTGATCAGGCCACTGTAGCCGGCTGACTCTAAGGCCGTTTTTTGGCCAAGAATTGCCATGGCAAACATCAGGACCACACAATCAGGATCTCAAGGTGCCTATGGGGTTAAAGTTGGAGCCCCCACACTCTGTTAACCATCTAGATGCTGTAGTTATTATTGACAGAAGCATTTAAGGGGTTAGAGGCACCGATGGGATGCCAGAAAGCCACTTTGCCTAGGTCTTAAGGCAGTAAATGATATGCTTGACCCTGGTTAAACAAAAATCCAGCTATTGCTCTCATACAATAGTCTAATTTGTATTTTCATCTTTTTATGTGAAAGCATAACCTTATTATATGCTAGCACTAAAAATTTGGTGCTACTCTTGCTATGGGACCACCGATCCTGAGAATGAAGGGGCTCCAATGTTGACCTAGTGCTACTTAAAAAGGTTGTCCACTACTATAACACCCCCTTCTTGATCATCGTTTGGCCCACATGCAATAAAAAAAGCTTATACTCTTCTCCCATGCTGGCGCCGTTCCCGTAGTGTCTGTACTAGCTCTTCCTGGGGCTCTTGTGCGGTGTTGTGACCCGTGACCCCAGCACCCAATCAGCGCTGGCGTCACTGCCCACTCCTTTGGACAAATCAAACATGAAGGGGAAGTCCGGGTTGCAACTGATCCCTGACTTCCTCTTCATGCTCAATTCGACAGGAGGCGGGGACAGAGACACTTACACTGATTGGGCACCGGGGTCACGTGTCACAACACCACATGAGAGCCCTGGGGAGAGTTTGTGCCAACAACACGGGAATGGCGCCAGCACAGGATGTGAGTACAATCTTTATTTTATTGGGGCCAAGCGAGAGGTATGAGAAGAAGTTGTCCAAATATTCTGATAACAACTGTTTTGGTTGACACTCTAATTTCTATGGAAGTCAAGGATCCACCATGTCCGACTGTGATGGACCTTTTGTTCTCCCGGAGATGAGCCGCTGGCAGTGGCTTTCTCAAGATCGGTTGACCAAGCGAGCGCTTCTGTGTGGGAGACCCAGCTGAGATGGCTACCTGCCGATCTATGTAATGTGTTTCGGGAGTCTTACATTTTCACTGCACAGCTGCCTCTGAGCACAAGGGATCATAGTGATAGTCTTATCACTTTATAGATTGAAAAACCCCTAAGATTGCCGATTTTGACTCTTTAAATCAAAAAAATCATAGACAACATTTTTTATGGACTCATTGGAAAACAAGTGATGCATGTTTCCAGCCCTTAAATCTAACAAGACTTTACTTATATTCATTGTAATTTGTAAAATTATAATTACAATCAAAATTATCTGCAAAGGTTTCTTCAGCTTCAATGAAATCATGGACACCTTTAAAAAAATTTTTTACGGATTGTGAAAAAAGTGCCCTATTTTTACGGACAGTCCTGAAATTTCTCGACTGCTGGCAACCATGAATACCCTTTAATCGTACTTGTAGAAAATCTCAAGCTGATTGTGCTCTAGCAATTAAAGAGACAGTTGGCGATTGATCAGCATATGTCAGGTGAATACCGCACTATCCTTTCATTTACTTGCACAAATTAGGTTTTGTCTGACTTGTAAAATAAGTGCTTTGATAAAAGCATCCTCTGTCCAGCGGGTCGTGAGTTATGATGTTCTGGAGGGGAAAGGTCAGGTCTTTCAACCACAAAGTTACCTGTTTGGAAAAAGATAAATAGTTTATTAAAAAGCTTTAGTCTTATTGAGAGGGAGACATCTCATAATGGAAGTATCTGTCCCAGAGTTATAAAATGATGATTGTATTTCTTTTCATGACTTGAAAGGGTTAGAGGTTAACACGTTCCACTGAAAAGGAATAGAGAAGAAATATACAACTGCAAGGAGAAAAGTAGGTGTCAAAATTATGTTTATAAATCTAAGTATTTTTCTGCCTCTCTGTTTAGATTCAGGCCAGTTGTAAAAACCTTGTTGCGGAGACTCGAGTTGAAAGTTGTTAGATTGATAAGTCATGTAAAGTCAACAGCTCCTCAGGCGGACAACATAATAGACCTTTAATTATTTTTCCCTCTGGTTTATTTGGGTTGTCTGATCTTTCTGAATGTTTAGAGTTGAGTGCAAAGGTGGGAGTGAACTTCAGTGGTAAACCACAGCTCAGTCATCCCGATGGACACATTAAAGCTACTAATTCATTTACAAGGGTTCACTGCAAAACATTACCACCTTCTGTGCAACGACCTAGGGGCTTTTACGGTGTAGAGTTTGCCACACACCTTGGTACGACAACTGGCATGTCGGTAAATGGTTAACATCTCAGATTGGTCTGTCCAGTTGACCTCCATCTCCGATATTTGGATCCTCAATAGTGTTACTCTAGTCTTGTGTCTTTCGCTTAGAATAATTATGTTGTGGTTAATCTAAATGAATATTTAATCATAGGACAACTACGATATTAGGAGTCTTATTAACATGTTATTCAGATGGCATCCATCAGTTGGGTCATAGAAGGTATGAGAGAATAGTCTTCTTGTGTCCAGGAAAAGTGGTTTATTTTTTTGGCCACAATAATATTTTTTAATGTTTGGTTCCCCAACATTTGGCTGTGCGGTTTCCTACATGTGACTCACCAAACTATTGGTGAGATATTTCTATGAGATATTTCTATCATTAGGGACACAGAGTAGTAATATATGTTTTAAGAGACCTTTTACCATACATTGTGGCTAAATATCATGCATTTTATTTGCAGCCTACAACTGGTTGATGGCCTAATCTGAAAAACATTATCACCATCACTATTCACGGGTGCTAAGCAGTACTGGATTGTATATGTCTATCGGGGAATTCATCAAGACTGGTATTCAGAGTCTGTTCGTGTAAGAGGGTCCAATTTCTTTGAAGGGGTTATCTGTCACTTTGCGGGGTCTTTTTGTTGTCATGAGGTTAAGAATTTACCTGCTGGTAGATTATTATTATTATTATTTATTTATATAGCACCATTGATTCCATGGTGCTGTACATGAGAAGGGGTTACATACAAGTTACAGATATCACTTACAGTAAACAAACTAACAATGACAGACTGATACAGAGAGGCGAGGACCCTTCCCTTGCGGGCTTACATTCTACAGGATTATGGGGAAGGAGACAGTAGGTTGAGGGTTGCAGGAGCTCCAGTGTTGGTGAGGCGGTAGCTTCGGTAGTGATGAGGAGGCAGCGGGGTCAGTGCAGGCTGTAGGCTGTCCTGAAGAGATGAGTTTTCAGGTTCCGTCTGAAGGATCCGAATGTGGTTGATAGTCGGATGTGTTCGGGCAAAGAATTCCAGAGGATGGGGGATATTCGGGAGAAGTCTTGGAGGCGATTGGATGAGGAACGAATAAGTGTGGAGGAGAGAAGGAGGTCTTGGGAGGACCGGAGATTATGTGAGGGAAGATATCGGGAGATTAGTTCAGAGATATATGGAGGAGACAGGTTATGGATGGCTTTGTAGGTTAGTATTAGTAATTTGAACTGGATACGCTGAGGGAATGGGAGCCAGTGAAGAGATTTGCAGAGTGGGGAAGCAGAGGAGTAGCGAGGAGAGAGATGAATTAGTCGGGAAGCAAAGTTAAGGATGGACTGGAGAGGTGCAAGGGTGTTAGCAGGGAGGCCGCAGAAACGGATGTTGCAGTAGTCAAGGCGGGAGATGTTGAGGGCATGCACAAGCATTTTAGTAGATTGAAGGTTGAGGAAAGGACGGATCCTGGAGATATTTTTGAGCTGGAGACGACAGGAGGTGGAAAGAGCTTGGATGTGCGGTTTGAAGGACAGGGCAGAGTCGAAGGTTACTCCGAGGCAGCGGACTTCCGGTACAGGGGAAAGCATGATGTCATTGATTGCAATAGATAGGTCAGGTAATGAAGATCTATGGGATGGAGGAAAGATGATGAGTTCAGATTTGTCCACATTGAGTTTGAGGAAGCGAGAGGAGAAGGAGGATATGGCTGATAGCCGCCCCGGGATTCTGGACAGCAGAGAGGTGATGTCTGGGCCAGAGAGGTAGATCTGAGTGTCATCAGCATAGAGGTGGTACTGGAATCCATGGGACTTTATGATTTGTTCCAAGCCAAGTGTATAGATTGAGAAGAGTAGGGGTCCTAGAACAGAGCCTTGGGGGACTCCAACAGAGAGAGGGTGAGATGAGGAGGTAGTATGGGAGTGGGAGACGCTGAATGTGCGGTTGGAAAGGTACGAGGAGATCCAGGATAGGGTGAGGTCTTTGATGCCAAAGGAGGAGAGGATCTGTAGTAGGAGGCAGTGGTCAACTGTGTCGAAAGCAGAGGACAGGTCTAGAAGGAGGAGTACAGAGTATTGTCCATTAGCTTTGGCGGTAAGTAGGTCGTTAGTGATTTTGGTCAGGGCTGTCTCAGTTGAGTGATGGGGGTGGAAACCAGATTGTAGATTGTCAAAGAGCAAGTTAGATAAGAGGTGGGAGGAAAGTTCAGCGTGGACGTGCTGCTCCAGGAGTTTGGAAGTGAATGGGAGCAGTGATATTGGGCGATAGCTGGACATAGCAGTTGGATCGAGGGTTGGCTTTTTAAGGATAGGCGTGATTGTGGCATGTTTGAAAGCAGAAGGGAAGGTGCCAGAAGATAGTGATAGGTTGAAGAGGTGGGTAAGGGATGGCTTGTGTGGTGGTGAGGTTGGGGAGGAGGTGGGATGGGATGGGGTCGAGCGCACAGGTGGTGAGATGCGATTTGGAGAGGAGACAATTAAGCCCCCCTTCACTGATGTTGGATAGGGAGGTTATGGGGTTTGGGCATTGGTCTGGTATACAAAGGGGTTGTGGTGGTTGAACAATGAAGACTTGCTTTGTCTGGTCGATCTTATTTTTAAAGTGTGTGGCAAAGTCCTCAGCAGAGATGAGGGAGGTTGGAGGGGGCAGTGGGGGGCGGAGGAGGGAGTTAAAGGTTTTGAATAACTTTTTGGGGTTGTAGGATAGGGAAAATACAAGGGTTGTGAAGTAGGCCTGTTTAGCAGAGGTGAGAGCAGATTTAAAAGCGAGTGTTGCCTGTTTGAATGCAGTGAAGTCATCTTGCAAGTGTGTTTTCTTCCCACACCGCTCCGCAACCCTGGACACTTGCCGGAGCTTTTTAGTGGTGTTATTGTGCCAAGGTTGTCTATTGATACGTCGCACTCTGCCATGGACGAGAGGGGCAACTGTGTCAATAGCTGATGCAAGAGTGGCATTGTAGAAAGCAGTGGCACTGTCTGTGTCGTGGAGTGAGGATATGGATGCCAGTGGTAGGATAGAGTCAGAGAGTGTGTGGGTGTCTAGCTGTGCAAGGTTTTTGCGGGGGTGCGCATTTTGCTGGACATGGATGACCGATGAGGAGGACAGGGATGAGAAGGTGAGCAGATGGTGGTCGGATAGAGGGAGAGGGGAGGTGGTGAAGTTATATAGAGAGCAGAGACGGGTGAATACCAGGTCTAATGTATGTCCATCTGTGTGGGTGGCTGCGGAGGACCACTGAGTAAGTCCAAAGGATGAGGTAAGGGACAGAAGTTTGGAGGCTGTTGACTGAAGAGTATCAATGGGGATGTTGAAGTCACCCATGATGATGGTGGGAATGTCGGCAGAGAGAAAGTGAAGAAGCCAGGTGGAGAATTGGTCAATAAAGGCAATGGCTAGGCCTGGAGGTCGGTATATGACGGCCACTTGCCTTTATTGACCAATTGCCGACTTCCTGCCTGTTCCACCCTGCTGTAATTTTTTTTTTTTTGAGTAGACGTGGATTCACTCTGCGCTGCTCAATAAGTGAAAGTCCAGACGTATGTCATATGGGATGTGGCTTTATTCAACGCGTTACGGAGTTCTCAGACTCCTTCATCAGGAAAAACACCACAGATGGTACCATCTGTGGTGTTTTTCCTGATGGAGTCTGGAAAAAACGGTGCTTTTCACATTTTTTTTTTTTTTTTTGCCAGAAGGAGTCGGATGAAAGCATGTTTCATAGATTTTCAAAATCCTTTCATGCTGCCATGTAGAAAATACTCCCACACTGAATTAATTTGTGTTGCTGTCTTCTAGTTAGATTCCGTTTATTAAGGTTATCAGAATCAGAATATTACCGAAAATACTATATAATCAGAATATATTTGACCTTAATTTGCCCTCTGTATAAGTGGCCAATCAGAGCAGCACTTATTGTTAAATGCACCAATTCAGCTGTTGATTTCGGCAAGGTAATTTCTATGAATTCCTATTGTATCTAATAGTCTGGCTTATGTATGAGCAAAAACTGTTAAAGTGCAGAGGAAAGCAGAAAGGGGAAAAACAGGATTATTAATATTATTAAACTTGTTAAATATTTATTTAGTGAAATGGTGTTTAGCAGCTATTTAGAGAGATATATTTGCCTGAATTTCCCTTGGTATATAAAATCCATCAGCCTACACACAGTGGATGAGGTTGTTAAATCAGTTTGTCTGTTATCTAATAATATACGGTTTTCATATGCTGTAAAGCGTTTCTGCTTATTAGGAAAGGTACATGTACTTATAAACTGTCTTGGTGTATTTTACTATTTGGAGTTATGGCTCCTGTTTATAACTGCTCAAATTATTAGAAGTGGGGAAAAAAATAGAGATGTCAGCCATTTTGAAGCCTATAGGCTGCCGTTTTTGGTCACCCAGTTACAAAGAACGCAGTTTTGTTAAGAAAGAAAGCATGATTTCCTAATACTATACAGTTCCTTTTAGGGTGAACACCGAGGAATATTTGTACTAGACATTTTGAATAGTTGACAATAAGCTATAATCTGTAGGTGTTGTGCTAATACGTCATATAAAAAATAATTACTCCTATAATTCATGGCATTTTCACGACACAACTAGCTTCCCTTCGCTTCCCGATCTTTCTCTCATTTTCCCACTCTCCCACTTCTACCCCTCAAAGTCATAACACACTGCCCAGTAGTCTAGAGCTGTCAAAGGATGAAGCTTATTATTATTATGTAGCGCCAATATCTTCTGTTCCACATTGTAGACATCATCATCACTGTCCCCATTGGGGCTCATAATGTACTTTCCCTATCAACATGTCTTAGGATTGTGGGAGGAAATCTCTGAGTACCTGAAAGATACTCACGCAAACACGGGCTGGATATAAAAACTCCATGCAGATAATGTGTTTTGGTGGGATTTGAACTCTGAGCTTCAAAAGAGCAAGAAGTAAAGAAACACGTGTAATAAACCAGAGTCTCTTAAACCTTACAGTTTTAAAAGTGCCCCTTTTTTTTCTGATCACAGCTTTGCACTCCTTTGGAATTCTTCATCTGATAGTCACCTGAATGGTTTGCAATGAACGTGTATGCTTCATCAAAAGAAAAGTTTCTTTCTGGAATTGCCAGCCTTCAAAAAGTGTTTGTGACCATCAGGTGTCTTTCCAGAGTCAATGTTGGCAAGCAGTTCCATATAGTGCCAAGTCTTATTCCACAACTGTTCTAAGCCAGAATGCTGTCAAGAAAATCATCAATCATTATGATGAAACTGGCTCTCATGGAGGACCCAAGAAAAGAAGACCAAAAATTACCTCTGCTGGAGAGGATAAGTTCATCAAAATTACCAGACTCAGAAACTGCAAATTGACAGCACCGAAGATAAAGGCCTTCGTAAATAATGCACAGACATCAAGTAGCAGACACATCTCAACATCAGCAGTCCAGAGAACCTTTATGGTCGAAATGCTTAAACCTTTTCATGACCTTGCAGTTTCCTGTTTTTGCTCTTTCGTTTTTTCCCTCCCCTCTTGCCAAGAGCCATAACTGTTTTATTTTTCCGTCAAGATAGCCATATGAGAGTTTGGTTAAGCTAACTTGGTAATATGATTCCCCAGTATGAGTATGCTGATACCAAACTTGTATAGGTTTTTTATTTATTCTTTAAGTGGCGGAAAAAAATCCACAATTTGCAAGAAAATAAAATTGGTGTATGTCGACATTTTTGTTGCTGAGTGAGCTCATATTTTTTGCTCCCTGAGCTGAATGTTTTTATTGTTACCATTTTGGGGTTGGTGCGATGTTTTGATCGCCTCTTATTGCATTGTTGCTGTGGCCACAGAAACGAAATTCTGGCTTTTTGATTTTTTTCTCTCGTTATGCAGTTTACCAACCGGATTAATTTATTTAATATTTTAATTGAACATTTCTGACTGCAACAATACCAAGTATATGTATTTTTAAAATTTATTTTATTTTTTTCTAATGGGGAAAAAGGGGGATGGTTTGAATGTTTTTTTATTTCCTATTTTTAAAAACTTTTTTTTTTTTTTTTTTTACTATTTTCAATAGTCATATTAGGAGACATGAAGCTGTGTAATCGCCTGTGCTATACATATCAGTACTTCATCATCAAAGTCGGGGACACGACCTTTGACATAAATATACCTCAAAGGTTGTGAACGGGTTAAAGAAGCCATTACTGAGGGCCACAAACAAGAAAATATTTTTTTTTTTTTTTTTGCCGAACAACACAGATTGGACCCGTGGACTGTTGTCTGATGAGTCGTAATTTCAGATTTTTTTTATACCAATTGCCAGGTGTTTGTGAGACACAGAAATGATGAGCAGCTGGTTTATACATGTGTGGTGCCCACCATGAAGCATGGAGGGTGGGGTGCTTTGCTGGTGACACTGTTGGTTACTTATCCCATATTCAAGGCACTCTTAGCAGGCTACTACAACATTCTGCAGCAACATGCCATTTGGTTTGCACTAAGTGGGACCATCATTTGTGCTCAAACAGGACAATGACCTAAAACACAACTCAAGGCTATGTAATGGCTATGTGACTAAGAAGGGAGAGTGCTGCATCAGATACATGACCTCCACAATCACCCAACATCAACCCAATTAAGATGGTTTGGTATGAGTTGGACTGCAGCACAGTAAAGGCAAAGCAGCCAACAAGTGCTAAGTACCTATTGTAACTCTTTCAAGGCTGTTGAAAAGCCATTCTAGGTGATGACCTGATGAAGCTGCTGGAGAGATTGCCAAGGTGGTGTAAAGCTGTCATCCGCATAAACGGGAGCTATTCTAAGCAATTTAAGATTTAATACATTCTGGTTTATTTCCCACTTTTCTTTACTCCTTGTTTCCATATTTGTTCCTTCGTTGTTTTGTTGCCTTGTGAAACGACAATGTGCACATTCTACGGATCCATTTTTTCGACAGATCCGGCTAGCATATCTAGGTTGTTGGAGAAAAAAAAATTTGGAGCATGCTCAGTTTAAAAAAAATGGAATTCGGCGCCGGAATCCGTCATTTTCCAGATCCAGCACCTTCTGGCTCCCATAGGCTTCCATTCTAGCAAACAGCCGGCGCTTCCGGCTTTTTCGCCCTAGACAAAAAACGTTGTTATGGATGTTTTTTTACAGAAACCGGAAACGGCTGATTTGCCGGATCTGGTGAAAACCGGATGAAATGCAATGTCATCTGGTGCAAATCCGGTACTAATACAAGTCTATGAGAAAAAATAACGGATCCGGCAGAAAAATTCGCCGGATCCGTTTTTTTTTTAAATTTAGCCGGATTTAGCCTGACAGCGAAAACCTGATGTGTGAAAGTAGCCTTACTGCGATCCAGTTGTGGGGGGAAAAAGGTATGCATTTGACAAATACTTATATTTTTACTTGATGTTTGGAACTATTTAGTTTACTACTCTTTTGAACCCCTTTTTGGGATTTACTGATGTTGTACAAGCCAGACGGAGACCAAAAGGACATGGTTTTGACTACTATCTAGTTAGTGGTCACATGGAGCTTGTACCTTGAGAACATCTTGTCGTATGTACTGAATCTACATTGATGTAAATTTAGTGTAAACCTTGTAGGGTCCATGTTCTTTACTGCTTCATGTACAGTTTTTGTTAAAAACCTTTTTTTTTTTTCCATTTATGCTTTTAAGATTTTGGAGTAGTTGCGCCCTTTTAAATGCCCTAGAAACATTGAGGCAAAGTGTTTGTCATTAATAAATGATGCCACAAATTACTTTTTTCAAATTTTGGTAAGATTTTGCGTCAAGCTTCTGCTGTCAAACTTTATTTTTCTCATCCACTTTTCATACAAAAAAAGTTGTCCAAGTAAAGATCGATTTAAGGACATGAAGGTTCGTGTAATGAGTCTGGCATCTTCTGTGAGCAGTTGTCATTTAAGTACTATCTGTACAAAGCATCTTGAACTTGCACTTGACAAGCCAAAGCCAAAACTAATTAATAAGCGGTGTCTGTGCTTTCAGTAAATGACGGCAAAAGGCAGAAGTGTGCCCTGCTGGTTAATAACTTCATGCCAAAGACATTCTCTCCTTCTATAACTTGGCCTGCAGGGAGGGATTACAAAAAAGGGTTATATATATATATATATATATATATATATATATATATATATATATATATATATATAATTTTTTTTTCTTTTTCTTTCAGTTAGCACACTCTTAGTATTCATAGTCTACAGTACAGAAAGACTGCAGAAAAGGCCACATTATAAAATATTCAGCTTAATACTTTTTTAAAGGATTTTACTTATGACTCATTATTAAATGTAAAAGATTGACCGTTCAAGCCAGGGAGGAATGTATATTTTCTTTTTAAACCCTTAATCAATAGCCGAAGAAATCCAGTGAAAGTAAAAATAAAAATCTACACTTGCCTCCCAGATTGGGGCTGCTGCTCTGATCTCTGCCCGGTCTTCCCGACTGGTATCTTAGCATAATAAATATCACATAACCACTGCAGCTGGTTAGTGGCTGTTGACCATTTTGTTGGAGGTAAACCGTGCTTCTTCTGCTTGACATTGTGTGACATTGTTTGTCTAAGGCAGTGTTCCCCAACTCCGGTCCTTAAGAGGCACCAACAGGTCTTGTTTTTAGGATTTCCTTAGTATTGCACAGGTGATTGAATTCTTGCCTGTCCAGGTGAGAATTGCTTACTAAGGAAATCCTGAAAACAAGACCTTTTGGTGGCTCTTGAGGACCGGAGTTGGGGAACACTGGTCTAAGGAGACCGGTGGGGGACTCAGGGTTGAGAGTGGAACTGCATGCCGACCCGGGATACAACTTATATACGTGTGTGTATGTATTCATGGAGGCCATGGATAAAGAACTAGACAACTCTTTTTAGGGGCTCTCTACAAGGGGAACAGCTTTTGAGGGAAGATATTTAGGCAGCTTCTTCAGGCCAAGCTCAGCTTGATTGACCAATCTTACCTTGATTGGGCATAGGGAGAGGCCTGTCAATCAAGCTGACCTGTGTGGAAAGAAGCTGGAGGGGCAGCTTATAAGCTGAGTACTGGGCACTATTCCTGTGCCCTGACACTATTACTTGTGTTTTTACTGTGGTTTGGTAACCTGTCACGATTTTGTGCTGACCATGGTCTGGACAGCATAAATCTTCTGTCTGGTGTCCTTTAAATCCTTATGTTACACATAACAAGAGTGAAACTTTTGACCATTTTTTTTTTTAGGTTTCATGGTAGAAATAATTGTTTGATGTGAAGGTGATAGGAAAGGACTGTGACACAAAGGAATCTTGATATTAAGATGATTCTTTTTCTAAATGACATGACTAATAGATTTGTTCTTCAACAAACTTCAAACTGTTGAAAAGGAATATGAAAGTTTCTAATATAAACACCTCCCTGCAGAATTTAACTGAAGACTTGAATAGTCAATCATGCACTGTCTTATACTAAACCCAATTAACTTTTCCTTTTGACCTCCAAGGTTCCCCCAGCAGAGATGTGGGGCCTTCATTAGGCCTGAAGAAATCCAGCTCATTAGAAAGTCTGCAGACAGCCGTAGCTGAGGTGACTTTGAATGGCGACATTCCTTTCCATCGCCCACGCCCACGGATTATTCGAGGACGAGGCTGCAACGAGAGCTTTCGAGCTGCTATCGACAAGTCTTACGACAAGCCCCCTGTTGATGATGACGATGAAGGAATGGAGACATGTAAGTTACGCACTGCATACTTCGTCCTCTGGGGAGGACAGCCCAATCAGTGATCATCTAATTCTATTTGGCACAGTCAGTTTCTTTCTAATCGCCACTCCCTCCCATAACCAGTAAATGGGAAAACTGTCTTTCCTATTTGTATCTGAGAGGATCAAAGTACAGTTCTTGTACATTGATTCTAGAGTAGAGCTCATCCGGGCTGAAACTTCTTTTGCTTTCCTCTGTCCAGATATCTAAACTGGTTGGAAATGATACATAACTGATCTTATTAGTGCTTCTTTCCATTTTCTCATCAGGTCCCAGAGTAGTAATGTACCCAATTTAGACAATTGATTTTTTTTTTCTTGTAGTAGAATTAATAGGGTTTTATTGAGGAAAGTTCAATACAACAGTCCACTTAATTGATTAAACACAGAAAATCCTGGCAGAGTGCTGCTCATCAAAGGCCATTTCTTAGACCTTCATTGGTAGAAACCTTGAAAATATATAATTTTACTCTAGACATTATCTTATGGCGCCACACTGAAATTTCTGTATCAGAACATTTTAGTTTATTTCCTTTAAGGTTCTAGTGTACTGCTTGCTCTACAACTTGAAGGGGTTCTCCGAGAATATAATAAAATTAACCCTGTCATGTAATTCAAAAGGCAGACCATTTTAATCACGTTTCAGGAGGGGCTGCAGTCTGAAGAAACAATGGCTCCTTAGACCTGAGTCTCAACTTACAGAGGAGCTGCATCTTATACACACTTATCTGTGAGCTGCAGGAGAAGTGCTGTGACATGAGAAGAAATAATGTTCTCCTCAGCTGACTGCATGGAGGTCTGAGGCAGAAAAACAAAAAATGTGCACTCAGTCAGCCGTGGAGAAGATTTATTTCTTCTGATGTCGCAGCCTTCTCAGCTCACTGAAGTATGTGTGCTTATGATACAGCTCCTCTGTCAGCTGAGACAGCTATTTCTGGAGCTGTGTTTCTTCAGACTGCAACCCGTCCTGACACAAGACTTTGATCTGGCTGCCATTTCAGTTACTTGATAGTGGCCTTTTTACTACATTCATTCTTGGAGAACCCTGTTAAGTACCTGTTATAGGCCGAATAATTCATTCATATGAATATTTTTTCTGATCAGTGTTGCCATGGATTGATGTATATAAACTCACACCTATCAACTTAGTACAAGTAATATTTGCGGACCTTTACTACAGACTTAGAAAGCCTGTTATGCTGTCAATGTCGCTGTCATAATGATGAGCAAATGTCTAGTATTAAGACTTCTACCGATATGTGTACATGCAGCTATGTCACAACCTCTGATCAGGACAGTTTGTAGAAAACATTCAGCCCATTGTGAAGTTGGCCATAACATGGCCCAAAGGAGGATGTGTCTTCTGCATTTTAAAACAGACAGATTTTGAGCATTACAAGACTCTGAATAGACTAAAACTAACAGCCAAAACTGCTGTATACAAGTGGAAATAATTGGCTTTGTAGTTTGTCGGTTAGGACTACAAGACTTTTTTTTTTTTAGTGCTATTGATTGATTTTAATTATTAAGCTGTAGGCTAAAGAATATTGTAAGTTGCATGCAGTCTTTTGCACTGCAGCTGGCACTTTCTAAAATCCATCAGTAGTGCTGCAAAAACTCTTTGTGGGCTTAGCCTTAAAGTCATGTAGGATATAAGTTGTCTGTAAGGGCATGCTGGTCTTAAAAAGTTGGAAAATTTGTAACTTAATGTCTGCAACCCGATTGTCTTACTTCAGAGAAATCCACTTTTTTCTTAAAGGGAACCTGTCACCCCGTTTTTTCAGTATGAGATAAAAATACCATTAAACAGGGCCTGAGCTGTGCTGGACAATAGTGTATTTTGTGTACCCTGATTCCCCACCTATGCTGCTGAAATACCTTACCAAAGTCGCCGTTTTCGCCTGTCAATCAAGGTGGTCTGGTCAAATGGGCGTGGTGACATCGCTTCTTCTCTCCCAGATCTTGCTTATCTTTCCGTTGGTGGCGTAGTGGTTTGCGCATGCCCAACAGGGGAATGCACTGCACAAGCACTGCGCAGCTGAAGAAAAAGAGCACGATCTGCGCTATTCTCCGCTTCTTCGCTGGCGGCGGCCATCTTCCTGAGGCCGGGCGTGCGCAGATGGAGCTCTCTGCTGCCCGGAGCTTGAGGAAAATGGCCGCTGCAATCCCCATCTGCGCACGCGCGGCATCAGGAAGATGGCCGCCGCCAGCGAAGAAGCAGCCTTCTGGTCTTCAGTCAAGGAGGCCGGCGTTTTCCCCCTGCTTTAGACGCCACACAGCTGTCACTCACATCTTCAAAGTTTTCACAGGAGTTTCCAAATTGGAAAATGATTGTCATTTAAAGTTTATTTAACATCCCACATCAGATTGCACTTTAGTGTTCGGGACAAGTGCCACGTTATTTCAATTTAATTTCCGTTCACTTTTAAAAAATTTGAAATAACTTTTTCTTTGGGATGTAGAAAAGGAACAATTTTGTAGTTGATGTATGTAATCAGGTTGTTATTTAGGTGAAACTCTCACTCATTCACAAGTCAAGTTTTTTCACATATGAGGAGAACTGACTACGGTAAGTTTCATCAGCGACTTAAGTCCAAGTTTTGCAGAGTGTTATTAGTTTTTCTCATACTTTAAAAGAAAAGTTTCTCCACCCTCTCATATTGCAGTCCTTGAAAATCAGACCACATCCAAGTGCTGTCCCGATATTTTTTTTTTTTCCCCGCGGACCCAAAGACTTGCATTTCTGATTTTGATCCGACACTTCGATGACAGGCTGACTGTTCAGATAACATTTCTGTTGTCAGACAGCTTTACACATCACAGCTGTCAATATACAATGTGTATATCTGCAATGCCTGTTGTATTATTTGATTCTAAGCCATATTACAACTACATATGTTTATTACCCAACATCTAAAGATTTTTCTTTATGTTGAAAGTGGTAAATCACAGAAGTGTCAGCCGAGCCGATCTGCGGTCTGTGCCACTTGATTGATAAAATGGCTTATTTTGCATCATGTTAGACTTAGTTGCATTTTTGTTTTTGGAGGAATGTTGTGCCTGTTTCTTCTCGAACAGAATAATTACTGGATTTTTCAAAAACACAATCTGTGAGCGACAAGAGTAAGTGAGGAAATGGCATTTTCCTGTACTTTCTTACTTTGAGGGATGGCGTGCTCAGTAATGAGTCTGAAATGATGAATTGTAATTATTCATCACTCTGTTTCCATACATTGAACAGCCACCTCAGACAATTGTGCCTTGCCCTTTTCCCACCCACCATACGTCTCTTTAAATTACTAAATTATGTTTGCTGAGGTCATTGCACAATGGGAAGTTTCTTTATGAATGGAAACAAATTAGATTACATTTTGTCTAGCCATGGATTTCATACCGCACAGAGGCTAAATGTCAGCCCGTGCCGGCCCGTCGCAGGCTAAGAGGTTAGACTTGTGTAAAGTGATCCTAATTAGCTTGGCCTAAAGGGTATCACTGTCATCTTTCAATAATGGAATCCCTCAGACAATGGTCAATGTGCTGACACACGGACAGTGACACTTCTACAGAAGTGACCCTTTGGTCTGTCAGTTCCTCTGTGCTCCCACGCCTTAAAATGATTTCAGCCCACAACATGGATGGGATATATATCACAATTATTTGAGATATTGAATCCATGACCCTCTTTGTCCCCTTAATTGTCAGTGTTATGCTCCCAATCCCTGAAACCACTTTTCTGTTTTGCCAAAACGAATTTCAAGCAACGTAAGGTTTTGATCTAACTGTGGTTTGTAGATCAAAATTGCTGTGAGAAAAGATGGGCACCGATCTGTCTAGAAAGAATAGGATGCTACGTGTGTACAGGACTATACAGAACTATCTTGAACCAAACAGGAGATCACACACAATGTATGAACAGCAACAAATGATTATCGGCATTAGAATACGATTTATTGAGCATAAGATTATAAGATTTGAAGACCTAAACATACACTCTGATAATGAGACTTTGTAGTGCCCAACTACTACTCTCCATGCTGTAAAACACAATATAAATTGCTCTTATGTTACAATATTGTGTACACTTCCCTCAAGCTGCAAAAATAAAGAAAAAACAATCTGACAAGGTATGGGCTCCAGAAAACTTAAAGGTTCCTGTGGTGTCTGTCATGTTAAAGAGAAGTTGACCGCATCAACAGGGAGCATGATTCTGGCCATGTTTGAGTCTGAAACGCCGTAGCGTTTGAGAAAATCATGCTTTAAAAGTCGCCGGGGACCGAACCGCAAGGAAGATTAGTCGGACAGGCGGGTCTCGGCTGCTTCTCCCTACCTGCTGTCCTGGAGTAATTGGTCTCTCACTGCGAGCATGTATAGGCAGAGACCTGTCATTACACAGGAGCAAGCAGGGAGAAGCTACCGAGGACTCGCTTTTCTGACTAGTCACCATGTGGCTCTGTCTCTGGCAGTTGTCAAAATATGTTTCTCACCTGTGCAATACTTGGGAAATTCTGAAAACCTGGACAGTTCGGGGCTGTGAGGACAGGAGTTTAGGAAGCATTGAAATAAATCCTGTAAATTGTGAATTGCAGCCTCTATGAATTGCTCTGGTCTTTTCAGCACATTCCACAGAAACACAATCGGATTGAGATCTAGGAAATTTTGAATAACTTTTGCAGTGTGGCATGGAGTGTTATACCATTAAAACAGCCTCGTTGTCGTCCACATAATGGACATTTTTCCATTACTCCATGGTCCACTTTGAAGCCCCTTTGTCATTTGTTTGGGCTCACCATAGACACTCTGGACGTTAATCATGTTTGCATTCCCATATGTACCAAGCTGTGAGTGCAATGTGTGATCTGACCCTTTAGATGCCCATGATGCTTACTCTGCTACACAGGCTGTCCTTTGGAACATTTTGGTAGGTAGTAACTTCATGCCAAGAACCTGCCATTTTTGGAGGTGCTCTGGCCAAGTCATCTAGCCATCATAATTTTGGCCACTGTTAGTCTCTTAGATCATTCCTCTTGTCCATTGTTTCTGCTTTTAATAAACTAACATCAATGGCTGACAGTTCTTGTGCTGTCTAGCATCTTCCAAATGTTGTTCATTTCTGTAATTGGCTTCATTGTTGTCCCCAGTTTTCTTCTCTCAAGTCTATGAAATGCGAAGAAAAGGTCTGGTATAAGGTGCTTGGCAATCTGATTCCATTTTCAGATTATTTCATTCAATGCAGTGAATTATGAAGCCTGTACAAGTCTGCATTGTTAAATTAAAAAAAAAAAAAGACACCGGCAAATAAAATGTAGTAATTAATCCTAACGTTTTGTTCCAGGAGGTGGTGAAAACCCCAAAAGACAAATTGCCCCATATTAAGGGAAAAATTCCTTCTCTACTTATACGGAAAATGAGTACCGTAGTTACCGTAGTCAACCTCTCATCTCCAGAATTTAGATCCTATAACCCATAATATTATATTTTTCAAGAAAGACATCCAGGCCCTCTTTGAACTTTTTTTTTTTTTTTTAAGTGAATTGACCATTACATCTTCATGTGGCAGAAGGGTCCATAGTCTAAAAAAAAATTTAAAAAGTCAATGTCTATGATTATGATTGAACCTTCTTTCCTCTAGACTTAGATTTGCAAGAATGACAAGGGGGCATCCTCTAAGTGTAGAAAGATCATACAGGTCTCTGTCCTGTCCCGTCGTAAATTTGTACATTGTAATAAGATCGTCCATAAGTCATCTTTTTTTCCCAAACTGAATAGCCCCAAGTTTGATGGCCTGTTTTGATATTGCGTTCAACCCTTGGTGGCTCTTCTCTGCACCCGCTCTAGTTCAACTATGTCTTTTTATATACCCCACCCAAAATTGTGCACAGTATTCAAAGTATGCCACACAGCACTTTGTCAGAGTGCATTGACACTAGATCCTTTACTCCAAGTTTGGATTGTGTGCAGCTATTACATTGTACATTGTTTTTTCCACTATTCTGATGCTCTGATTGTGTGCAGTAGAGCCCACGGCATGAGATATGTGACATCCTGCTCGCCTGCAGTCTTTCCGCAGCCCGGAGAGAGCTGTTCTTTGTGTTCTAGAGTCCCAGTTGGTTCCTAAATTGGCTCCTTAAATCTGGCAGGTTGAGGAGCCTGAACGTAATGAAATAAGAGCAGATTGCCTTGTTTTGGGTTTCTAGTCACAAAAATCACCGAGCTTGCTCTTTGCCGTGCTGAAATTACCTAGTGCAGTCATGATGCCCATCTCTTGTGCATTATCAAGGTAGAAGGCTTTCAGAGGAGACATCATTTTGTGATGAGCAAGTCTGCTTTATTTCCTTTACAGTCCTGCTCTAATAATGGAAGTGTTTGACTAGTTTACAATGAGCAAACGAATGAATAGCATGCTATGTGACTTAATTAGCATGTAATAATATATACAGTGTATTCTATTATGTCTACCATATTTAAATAGTGTATAGCAGCTCTCTTGTAAAAGATCCAGTATGTAAAGCATTAATTATACCATCATGTATGCACTTAGGTAATGAAAGTATTTAATTAAGCCTTGGTAAAGTCATCCTTGCTGCATCAGTATCGGGCATGATTGCAAATACCATAATAGGCCGCGTTCTGTTGAATGTTCGTTATTGCCTCCACACCCACCCCCCAAAAAAAACAATAAAGCTTCTATAGATAAGAATATCAGAGTGGAGCCTATTTAGAGAACCTCTTATTGTATCTAATACTTCATCAGGTGATATCCACACCCATCTGGAGCCGCTAAACAGCTCGTCAGAGTGGGATAAGGGGGAAACGCCAATAAAGACTCCACTCATGATGTGTTACATCTAGACTGTAAGATATTTGTATGTCTCCCTTTAACAGATACAAATGGGCCCCACCTGAACAGTTCAATGGAATGGGGTATGTTAGAGACATCCTAAGTAGTTTTTGTCCTTGTCCGTTTGCCCTGGGTGCAATGACGTGACTTCTTTGCCACACATGGTGTGTTTCTGTAGATGCTCACATTTTACACAATTAAATCTGGTGATCAGAGCACATACCTACAACATGGGGTCATTTTTCTTACAAGGGCATTTTGCACTCTGGGCAATTTACCTGTCTTGCTAATTGTTATATACCGTAGGTTGTATTGAAACCTTTACTTATTATGTAGACTGTTTACTTATGTCTGGATCTCCAAACTTTCCTTTATTTATTTTTTTAACAGCTGCTACTAGGTCACAGCTGGAACCATTGAACAGCAGTTCTTCAGAGCTGGGTAGGTGAGGTTGAGAGTAAGATGTCCATGCATGGTACTTTAGCTGGCTTTCATGTGTCCCCAATCCCAACATTGAACACTCAGTGTTGAGTTAAGGAACATGAAAAAGTAGCACAACTTTTTTTTAATTTGAAGGGGTTGGCCATTACTATTGTTTTACTGATTTCCTACCCTGAGGGTGCAGTACGAAATACATGAAGCTGTCATGCTCTGGTTAGGAGAGCTGCCGGCCAGTCCGTGCACTGTGTTCTGATCTCGTTCCAATTCATACGGCCATCTAACTGTGCCCTTAGGATAGACCATCAGTACCTGATCAATGAGTGATCAGCTGTTAACAGAAGATTTTGGATACTGCCGGGAACACAACAGCTGTATCATTTCTAAGTGGCCATGGCCAAATACTGCAGATCCTATTCAAAAAACTAGTGAGTGGATCTTCCGGCCACGATCACTATAGTTTTGACAGCTCTGCTGTGTTCCGGCAGCGTTTGAGAACTTCCTGTTGGTGGGGTTGACAGATGTCACCCCTCCTATGATCAGATCTAGATTGTAAGAATAGGCCATTAGTAAAAAAAAAAAAAAAAGTAGTGACCAATCTCTTTAATATTGATCAACTTTTGCAAAGTTATGAACTTTTGTAATATATTTCAATGCTTTACTTTACCTCCTCCTCGAAGCACCATGCTGAAGAGCTGTTTTAATTTCCCATCTCAAGCTCCCTAAAAATCTGCTTTCAACTGCTGATCAGCAAGAATGCTACTCTGTTTACTAATCCCTGTATCAGACATAACTTCCCTCTGCTCCCCTCCCCCATACTCAGGCAGGGATAGACCCTAAGGGCGTAGTTAGATGGAATTATAACATGGACGACACATGTCGCTTCGCAGGGCGTGGACTGGCCGGCGGCTCTCTTTACACGAGCGTGACAGCAGCATAGAAATATATGTTGTCACGCTCAGGTCAGGAGACCCGCCGAATAGTCAGAGGATTGTGATGCAATTGTCGTCCGTGTTATATGGCCGTCTGACTGCGCCGTCACTCAGATTGTTGGTAAATACAGTATGGAGTGTTGCTGGGCAGCAGTCGAAAGCAGATTCCTAGGAAGCTGGAACTTGGCAAATCAAACAGCCGTGTAGCTTGGTGTTTGGAGGGAGGCAAAATAAGGTTAGGAAGTATATTACAAAAATGAATTATTTTTGTAAATGCGGATTAATAAAAAAAAACAAGTTTCGATATTATTTATCTGCAGGACTAATTATATTTAATTAGTATTATAACCACAACATACAGTGGTATACAGTTCCTGAATCTTTCATTGTGAGAAAAAGAAACCTTTTTTTCCAGTGGCCGTCTCCACCGGAAAGTGCAGTCGGTCACATTTTTTTATTATTAAAGAAAAGGACTGACTACACTGCCAAGAGAGAGACAAAAAAGAACATTTGCTTTCCTTCCTTCAGATAATTAGCGCCTGATGCATACGTTTACATTTTTGAGCCCAGAGCTATATCCTGCATATATGGAAACGATTGGTTCACACAGTGTGTACTGAGCCTTAGTTAAAGAACAGTGCAGTGATAATGTGGGAGCCATGTTATGCCCTTATTACGGTTGTGTGAAGACAGTGAAAGCAATACACAGCAAAGATCTTACATGTAGACATACCCAAAGTTGGGTTTATCCTCAGTGCATCTGAGTAAGCAAGAGAGGAAGGGAGATAGGCATAGCCAGATTTTTGGGATGATCACGAAGATAATATCAAAATTAAGCAGACTGCTCTGTTAAGATAAAACCATGTATTTTACAGACAGTAATTACACCCAAATAATGCTTTATCAGGTACCAGTAAGTCCCAGCTGGAAGGATTGAGCAATTCTACAGACTGGGGTAGGTAGTTTGTTTGCCAAGTGGTTCACCTCTGTTTCTTTGTACAAATTTTCCTTACTGATTTGTGATTAACGAACCATTCCCTATTTTGCTAATACACTGGTGTTGGGTGACGGTTGAAGTCTGGTGATCTAGTGGGCACATGTATACAACTGAGACATCATTGTCGGTTTTGCATAAGATAATATCTAACTAATTCTAATACTTTACCAGGTTCTAGCAATACACTGGTGGAGCAAAAGAACAGTTCAGCCACATTGGGTAGGTTAAGCCATTGCCCAATTTTTGGAAACTTCTAGTCTTGACTATGGTGTTCTAGTACTAAAAGTACTAAAGGGTGTGCGCTTCATTTTAAAGTGGTCTCCGTGGTCTCTTTCATAGTCCAGTGATCCATATATTTGACTCCATACATTTTACCCAGCTTTAATGCTTAATGTGGCATATTCTTAATTTCTTTATAGTGGAAGAGGACACCGAGGAGAGTTCACGATCAGGACGTGAGTCTGTGTCCACTGCCAGTGACCAGCCTTCCCATTCTCTTGAGAGGCAAATCAATGGCTCAGACAAGAATGAGCGCAAAAAAGACAAGAGTGGAAAAGAAAAGAAAAAAGACAGAGACAAAGATAAAGGAAAAACGAAGAAAGGAGGAATGCTGAAGGGGCTTGGAGACATGTTCAGGTAGGTCATTTCAACAACTTAGACTTTAATCTTGTATAAAGTACACATGGCTCTGTCCAAGCTCCCCTTGTTATGTTTCTCTCATTGGTCCCAAGGGTCTCCAAAAAGTCAAGGAAAACCATATTCATCTGATGTTCTCAAGCCAATAACGTCATGGTTGAGACTGGAATATCTCTGTCCAGCTCTCACCACTGGAGGTAGAGCTACAGAAAGCCAAGAGCAACTGAGCTGCTCTATTTCCATAACTTCCATGGAAATGAGTAAAAGTTACAGAAACAATGTAGCACAGAGTGTGGTCAGGGCTATATGGAGTTACTCCCATCCCAGCCATGACTTCAGTTGCTCCTAAAAAAAATGTAATCTCTGTATTTTTTTATTATATCTGTTGGATCCCTAAAAAATGACAAGGTTTTGCAAGACTTTCCTTTTCTCCAGTTCTTAATAACTGGCAAAGTTAACTTCTTACGTCGAAAACATGACCCACGTCTTTAAATGAGATCTATACATCTGATTCTTTGGAAGAGTTAGCCGCTTTATAGAAATAGATTAAATTCTGCTCTGACTTTGCTTCTCCGATACCAACACAACTACTAATCTACATCAAGTCCTGTCATTCGAGGCCTTCTAATAGCAAGCATTTATTGTGGTGTTCATTAAACATTGATTTCTGCTCTCCTCCTTATTTCACTAAGGTCTTTGTAATGCGCAGAATGTGCTGGTTAATTGACTGGCTCTTCTCACGATGTGCTACTTCTAAGTGTTCACTATGCCGGGCCGAGTACTTCAGTTTGTCATTAAAAAGTATAAAAGTGAAGCTGTGACTCTATTCATTTATCTTCTATATTGTAGACAGGCTTTGGGTGATGTAAGTGGATCTTAGTGAATTTATAAGCTATGTTCTTAGGTTGATTGCCTCAGGACAAAAAAAAATGGAAGTCTCTGCAGCCTGCAAATGTCAGGTATACTGGAGAATGTCTGTCTTTTTCTAACTTTTATCCCGAATCTGCCGACATTAAATGACTTCAACTACATAGAGAATTTTTTTTGCTGCCTAGAAACACTTACACCGCACTTCTCGATTTATCTTCCAATCCGCCAAGTGGGGTCAACAATGTGTTTGACAAGAGGTGAGAATCCTGAGCGGCGAGCAGGTATCTAAGTGAATTCCCACTTTTCATTTACTTGGTGGTATTGTTATGGACCAAGAGGATTTAGGTTACAAAAATTGCTAGTCTGAAAATCCTGTGTCTCTCTTACTAAAGATCGTACTTGCAACTATCCCTGATCCGATTGTAATGCACAACCAATTGGGTTTCACAAAGTTGCAGGACTTACAAAATATAATGTCTAGGTTAAAAAAAAAAAAAAAAGATTTTTCTAAAAGTTAGAGTAAATTAAATGGAACTTGTTCTTAAAGAAATCGTTCAGTCTTTTATAAGAAAAATATCTTCTATTGTAAATTACACTTAGACTCAAATGATAATGCATGCCTGATGATTAAAGGCATTTCCATCCTGATGAACAAATTCCCAATGTCATAGCTTCCCACTTTTAGTAGGGCGATGCACCCCCGCTAGACTGACACTTTGGACCAGTGGAATTGTGGCACCCTTGGCCTAAACTGTGCACTCCCGATGCTAAGTAAGGCAGATTTGTTTCCTCAGTGACAGGGGAGCACTGTGGCACTAAAGTCGGCCAGATGCAGCAATTGGGTCAGCTTCAGAGCAGCACTTACAAGCTGTATAGAAAATAGCTTGTAAGCGCTTCACACTTTATATGAGAGACCAGCCGCTGCACTATTGTTTAGAACGAACAAGATTTTATTTTTTTTTTAAACTGTTTATTTTTGAAAGATTTTCCTTTTTCTCGTACAAATAACATCATAAGGCTATGTTCACACGATCCTTTTTTTGCTGCGGATCCGCAGCGGTTTTCAGGCTGCGGATCCGCAGCCGTTTTCCATGCAGGGTACAGTACAATGCTACCCTATGGAAAACAAAAACCGCTGTGCCCACTATCCTTTTTTTCGCAGGCAAATCCGCGCGGATTTGCCTGCAGAAAAAAAGAAGTACCATGTCTATTCTTTCTGCGGATTCCGCTCCTGTTTTCAACAGGCACCAATAGGAAAGTGCTGTTGAAAACCCGCAGAGGAATCCGCAGAAGAAAAAGCAGGAAAATCAGCAGTGCAGTTTTGCACTGCGGGTTTTCCAAATCAGGACCTGAAAAAAACCGCAGCAAAAAAAGGATCGTGTGAACAAGCCCTAAACATAAGTATAGATGTAGCAAAATTATGCAAAATAATGCAGAACATTTTAGATGTTTCTTCCAGTGCCACTGCTGCTCCTACTAAAATTAGGGCAAACATCTAAAACATCATCTAAGAGTAGGTGGGGTACATGGAAGGGATAGGGAAAAAGTCAGGGAGGGGGAAAAGACACAGAAAAAAAAGAAAGAAAGAAGGCACTTAACATCAATGTGTTGGCTTAGTTACATAGTCATCCCATGGAGCCCAGACGCGATTGAACAAATCAATTTGATTATTAATACAGACCATAGCATTCTACATACTCCTCATTTCTTTAATCTTCATCCTGAGTTTTTTCGTGGAGGGAGTTGATCTTTTCTTCCAGTACTATTAGACACTTTGCCGATGTTAGTATATGGAGGAGCAGCCTGGCAGGGCCCTTTGTCATGGGCAATGGGGAAGGGTGGGGTGACATTAAGCAAATAAGTCACAGGATCCAGAGGAATCTCTACATCCAACACCTGAGAAATCAACCCCTGTACGCTCTTCCAGAATGGGATATAGTCTGGCAATCCCAGAATATACGTGGCAATGAGCCCACAGCCCCCCACGTGGCAGGGTAAATATTATGTAAGACCTCTGGCGTATGATACCGATGCATCAGTATCTTGTACTGATTTTCTTTATGTGTTATGCATGGTGACGATTTAGCTGCCTTAGACCATATGACCTGCCAGATAGGAAGCCGAAGTTCCCTCCCCAGATATCTCTCCCACTTTATCATGTAAGCATGTTTAGGAGGGGGGTCTGATGGCGGAGTGAACAGTACGAACAAGATTGTTAATAAGAAACTAACTGAAAACACTTTAACAATGTTTAATCATCTAACATAAGACAACACCTTTGGTTGCTTCTTTTTCCCATATTCTATTGACATATTTATCATATTCATATACACCCAACTAATCAAGCCATCAGTTGTGTAGGACCACTAGATTCATGAACATGTGTTTTTCAGCATTTTTGGTTGCATTTATATGGACTTTTTTACCTTCCTTTTTTGAAGTTAAGGCTAAATTCCCTTGATGAGTTTTTGAAGATGCAGCTTTTCGGTTCCATTTCTGCACCTATAAATTGAAACCTGTCACCACGTTTGGCCGATATGAGTTAAGGTCACCACCTTTAAGGGCTTATCTACAGCATTCTGTAATGCTGTAGATAAGCCCTGAATGAATTGTTGTAAATTCTTTATAAATTATGTAGCAAACTAAAAAAAAAAAAAAAAAAGTACAAATACACTTTGTACATCTATTATCACCAAGATTTGTGCTTGTCGGGTCTATAAAAGAATACCGTATATACTCGAGTATAAGCCGAGACCCCTAATTTTGCCACAAAAAGCTGGGAAAACTTAATGACTCGAGTATAAGCCTAGGGTGGAAAATGCAGCAGCTACCGTAAATGTCAAAAATAAAAATAGATACCAATAAAAGTAAAATTAATTGAGACATCAGTAGGTTAAGTGTTTTTGAATATCCATATTGAATCAGGAGCCCCATATAATGCTCCATACAGTTCATGATGGACCCCATAAGATGCTCCATATTAAAATATGCCCCATATAATGCTGTACAAATGCGGGTTATGGTGCCATAAGATGCTCCATACAGACATTTGCCCCATATAATGCTGCACAAATGCTGATTATGGCCCCATAAGATGCTCCATAAAGACATTTGCCCCATATAAAGCTGCACAAACATGGATTATGCCCCACAAGATGCTCCATGTAGACATTTGCCCCATATGCTGTTGCTGCGATAAAAAAAGAAAAAATCACATACTCTCCTCTCGTCGCTCAGGCCCCCGGCACTTGCTATATTCACCTGCTTCCCGTTCCACTGTCGCCGGCCGCCGCTGCGTCTTCCCCATCCTCTGCACTGACTGTTCAAGCAGGAGGCGGCGCACACACTAATCGCATCATCGCGCCCTCTGACCTAAGCGTCAGTGTGGAAGACGCAGCGGTGGCCAGCAGTTGTGGAACGAGGAGCAGGTGAATATTGCGCACTGCGTTATACTCACCTGCTCCTGGTGCAGTCCCTGGTTCCCCGGTGCCGGCAGCTTCTTCCTGTGTTGAGCGGTCATACCGCTCATTACAGTAATGAATATGCGGCTCCACCCCTATGGGAGTGGAGTGGGGTCCATATTCATTACTGTAATGAGCGGTACCACGTGACCGCTCACTACAGGAAGAAGTTCCCGGCGCCCGGAGAACCAGGGACTGCGCCAGGAGCAGGTGAGTATGATTACACAGCTGCTGCTCTACCTCCCCTGCTGACCCGTGGGTATCACTTGAGTATAAGCCGAGAGGGGTAATTTCAGCCTAAAAAAATGAGCTGAAATTCTCGACTTATACTCGAGTATATACGGTAAGTGGTTTTGTCGAGTTGCAAAATGTTGCACATGTTTTACTGGCATTGCACCACTTTTCAGGCTTGATGTACTGATCTGTTAACCACTCAACAGGTTATATAATATAGGAAAGAGCAATCTAACCTTTACCAAATCTGAGTGTGCCACTATGCAAATTTACACGGGTGTTCGTGTGCTGCTTTTCAGTGCAAACACATTGTAGTAATGTTTGAGTAGCCATTTTGTAATTTTCATCTTTTACATTTTCAAAATTACAACAAGGAAAATGGATTGATGCAAAAGTTTGGGCACCCTGCATGGTTAGTACCAATAACACCCCCTTTTGAAAAGATCACAAATTGTATATGCTTTTTGTAGCCAGACAAATGTCCTTCGATTCTTGTTTCAGGGATTTTCATAAATTCTTCCTTGGAAAATTCTTCCAGTTCTGTGAGATTCCTGGGTCGTCTTGCATGCACTGTTATTCTGAGGTTTAGCCACAGATTTTCAATGATGTTCAAATCGGGACTGTGAGGGCTATTGTAAAATCTTCAGCTTGCGCCTTTTGAGGTTGTCTGTTGTGGATTTTGACGTGTTTAGGATAATTTTCTATTAGTAGTAGCCATCCTCTTTTCATCTTCAGCTTTCTTACAGATGGTGTTATGTTTGCATCAAGAATTTGTTGAAATTTAATTTACTCCATTTTTCTTTCTACCCATGAAATGTTCCCCTTGCCATTGGCTGCAAGACGACCTCAAAGCATGATTGATCCACCCCTTTGCTTGATGGTTGGCAAGATGTTCTTTGTCTGAAATTCTGCACCTTTTTTTCTCCACACATACTTTGATCATTGTGGCAAAGAGTTTTATTTTAACCTCGCATGTCCACAGGACTCATTTAGAAAATGCATTAGGTTTGTTTACATGTTCTTTTGCATACTGATGCTGAATTTTATGGTGCAGACTCAGGAGAGGTTTTCTTCTGTTGACTCTTACATGAAGGCCACATTTGTGCAGGTGTCCCTGAACAGTAGAAAAATGTACCACAACTCCATAGTCTGCCTAATCTTTCTGACTGTCCTTTGCAATGAAGTGCGTGTTCTGATTTGCCTCTCTAGCAATCCTATGAGCAGCTAGACTTTCACTGTTCCTGTTTACTGCCATTTCTTAATTACATGTTGAACTGAGGAAAGGGCAACTTGAAAACACTTTGCTATCTTCTTATAGCCTTCACCTGCTTTGTGGGCCTCCACCATGTTCAGAGTGCCAGGCAGCTGTTTAGAAGAACCCATGGCTGCTGATTTTTGGCACAGGTTTAGAGGAGGCTGGTTTTTATAAAGCTGTGCGGCCCTCCAAAGAAATGTCACCCCACATCATTACTGACCCACTACCAAACCGGTCATGCTGAAGGATGTTGCAGGCAGCAGATCGCACTCCACGGCGTCTCCAGACTCTGTCACTTGCTCAGTGTGAACCTGCTTTCATCTGTGAAGAGCACAGGGTGCCAGTGGTGAATTTGCCAATCCTTGTGTTCTGTGGCAAATTTAAAGTGTCCTGCACGATGTTGGGCTGTGGGCACAATCCCCATCTGTGGACGTCGGGCACTCAGACCATCCTCATGGAGTCAGTTTTTAACAGTTTGTGCAGACACATGCACATTTGTGGCCCGCTGGAGGTCATTTTGCAAGGCTCTGGCAGTGCTCCTCCTTTTCCTCCTTGCAGAAAGGCTGAGGTAGCGGTCCTGCTGCTGGGTTGTTGCTCTCCTACGGCCCCCTCCACGTCTCCTGGTGTACTGGCCTGTCTCCTGGTAGCGCCTCCATCCTCTTGACACTACGCTAACAAACACCGCAACCTTCTTGCCACAACTCGCATTGATGTGCCATGCTGGATGAGCTGTACTACCTGAGCCACTTGTGTGGATTGTAGAGTCCGTCTCATGCTACCACGAGTGTGAAAGCACAACCAACATTCAAAAGTGACCAAAACATCAGCCAGAAAGCATTGGTACTGAGATGTGGTCTGTGGTCCCCACCTGCAGAACCGCTCCTTTATTGAGTGTCTTGATAATTGCCAATAATTTCCATCTGTTGTCTATTCCATTTGCACAACAGCATGTGAAATTGATTGTCAATCAGTGTTGATTCTTAAGTGGACAGTTTGATTTCACAGAAGTTTGATTTACTTGGAGTTATATTCTGTTGTTTGTGTTCCTTCTATTTTTTTGAGCTGTGTGTGTGTGTATGTATGTGTGTATATGTATATATAATATATATATATATATATA
This sequence comes from Ranitomeya variabilis, assembly GCF_051348905.1. Lineage (NCBI taxonomy): Eukaryota > Metazoa > Chordata > Amphibia > Anura > Dendrobatidae > Ranitomeya > Ranitomeya variabilis. The sequence goes on along the minus strand of NC_135237.1, from coordinate 55,517,753 downwards.
TATATATATATATATATATATATATATATATATATATATATATATATATATATATATAATAATATATTCCCCCTTACAACCCGCTAGTGGTTAATACTTGTCTTATGTGTTTAGTGTAATGTGCTTCACATTTTTGTTAATTTGGGTAGTACACCCAGAAGAATTCATCTTCTTTTTTTGCTGGACTGGACAGAGCTGACCACAACTCTTTCTGATTACTAATTGTCATTACTTGCTTTTGGCAAGAAGTTGCTCAGTATCCACCCACACAGAATAAATAAAACACTTGTGAGGACATCACAGGAAATTTCCTAGACCAAAGCCTCGTTAATTCACCCCTTTGTGAGTAGCAATGCATTATTTAAGTTTAATATTGGCACAAAGTATGATCTGGATGAGCGCTTCTTAGCCATTTACTGGATTCAGAGACGGGTAATAAGTGCATTGTACTGCAAAGTAATTTGTACTGGAAATTGTACTACAGCAGTGATCTCTAACCTGTGGCTCTTGAGGTGTTGCAAAATTACAACTCCCAGGATGCCCGGACAGCCAATGACTATCCAGACATGTTGGGAGTAGCTGGAGAGCCGCAGGTCGGGAGTGTGGTAGAGGCTCATGCATCATCTTGTGTGTTCGGGGTGCATGTTACACAGATCTCCTATATGGCCACTATACATATCAATGCTGGGCAAACACCACTCGGTATATGCAGAGATTTCATAACAAGAAAAAAAAACCTGTAACAAACTCCTTCAGATGGCATATACAACATTATACTATGTTCTCCCATGGAGACTCTGATTTCAGTTCTTCAAAAAGACAAGACTGTGCATATATGGCAATTATCGCAGAATAATACTGTCCACAAATCTGCACAAGGCTGTAGAATGGGTCATGAGTATATCATTGGTAATGATTTAACCCCTGAACCCCCTGCGATCATTAGAACATTAGGACAATGGTATCCATGTACAAAGTTTCACATACATAAGCATGGACATCGCTGTGTCACTTACTGCAACAAAGGGACCTTGATGATTGTGTGAGCACCACTGCTGCTTCATTCTGCTGATCAATTGTTCTCCACCTAATCATAACAGTTTAAACTTCTTGAAAATCCGTCTCAAGAAGTTTCATTAATTCTCTACACTTCAAGTATTTTTCCGAAAGACCTGTGTAATTCATCAGTTACGCCATTTGGCATCACTACAATTACATATATTTAACTAAAAATAAAAAAGATTTTTTTCTTTGTATTAATAATTACCTTCATTCCTTCATTCATTTTCAAACCCCTAGATACAGTTTTCAGCCTGAACTAAGTTTCACATTTTTTTCTTGTGGGATTTAGTCTATCAGTAATATAGGCTGCGTTTGAGTTTTATGTGTTAACAAATCAGTACAGCTTCTATCCTGCACTTATTTCCTCTTGAATTTACTTTTTTTCTATAGCCTGTTTTTCCTTCTTTCATTCAGATGCTTTCTCCTTGCTATGGAGATTTGTGTTCAGTTTTGTCTTCCTCCCTGCTGCTATCTCTAACACTCAAAGAAGGGAGGAGAGAGCAGAGGAAGCAAAGAACAGGAGGTCTGACAAATTTGTTAAGGATTTAGACACTCTATAGTAGAGGTGGGAATCTTTTTCTGCTAAGGGCTATTTGTATATTTATACCATCCTTCGGGGCCATACAAATTGCGCCCTAACTTTTCAAACAAAATACGTCACGGTACTGGTGTCGGGACGTAATCTTTCATTTTCCTCACCTCAAGGTTCAGTAGTGAGCACCGCTTGCGCGTGCTCACACTGCAAGATCATATTAATGATATACGTCGGCTGTCAAAATACAGCTGCCGCCCCAAGCACTATGGTTCCCGGGATTCTGTCAGGGGTCCCGATAAAAGGTCATCATGTGCCGCCGCGGACCTGAGGTTTCCCACCCCTGCTTTACAGCATCAAAATGGTAGAACATTTTAATGAGAACTATTTCAAAAGTTGTTTATCTTTGGATTAAAATCCAAAAGAACAATAAAATAAATAAAAAAAAATATGTGCAAAGGTGTAACTTTTAATGTTTTTTTTTTAACCTGTTAAATAATGAAAAACCATGAAATGTGATCTTTAGGTATAATGTGGAGATGCCAAAACAATTAGTCACCTCACTATTGTTGTTTTACACTGCTGTCTTACCAAATGCGCTTTTCCCTTATAGCCTTTAACTAGTGACAGCAAATTAATATATTACCTGTTGCATATTCCATTTCATGTACTGTGGATTGTTTAATCCTGGAGTTGTTGCTGCTTTTTACATTTGTTTTGTATCCTCTGCCGTTGCGCTGAAAGGTTCGTTATCATCTTGTCTCTTGCCGAATGCTTGAACAATGCACATGACATGCCAATCAGCCTGCAGATTCCCCGCTAATGCTCGACGAGTCTAATTTATACTGTTCTGACATTCACACGTACAATATACTCAGAAAAATATATATTGTTTATTATTTTTAAGTTAAAAAATTCATATTTTTTTGTTGAATACCATGAATACCTAAGTGATTAATGTTCTGCATAATGTTAAAGGGAACCTGTCACCCCCAAAATGGAAGTTGAGCTAAGCCCACCGGCATCAGGGGCTTATCTACAGCATTCTGTAATGCTGTAGATAAGCCCCCGATGTAACCTGAAAGATGAGAAAAAGAGGTTAGATTATACTCACCCAGGGACGGTCCGATCTGTTGGGCGTCGCGGTCCGGGGCCTCCCATCTTCTTACGATGACGTCCTCTTCTGGTCTTCATGCTGCGGCTCCAGCGCAGGCATACTTTGTCCTGTTGAGGGCAGAGCAAAGTACTGCAGTGCGCAGCGCCGAGAAAGGTCAGAGAGAACCAGCGCCTGCGCACTGCAGTACTTTGCTCTGCCCTCAACAGGGCGGACAAAGTACGCCTGCGCCGGAGCCGCAGCGTGAAGACAAGAAGAGGACGTCGTCGCATGAAGATGGGAGGCCCCGGACCGCGACACCCATCGGATCGGACCGCAGCGGGACCGCCCCTGGGTGAGTATAATCTAACCTCTTTTTCGCATCTTTCAGGATACATCGGGGGCTTATCTACAGCATTACAGAATGCTGTAGATAAGCCCCTGAAGCCGGTGGGCTTAGCACCACTTCCATTTTGGGGGTGACAGGTTCCCTTTAATAATAATGTTGCCTTTTTATGTTCTGGCATTGCATTCATTTTTGAGGACCTCGTTGCTAGTCTATCTATATTGAGCTTATAGTTGCCCAAGTTCCTTGCCTGTATTTTGCTATAGCCAAAAATACCAGATTTGATTACGTCATTTGGGAGTTTACTTATGGAACTGCATTAAATTATCCTATGAGCTTTATAAAGGGTAACATGTAAGGAGAAATAGCTTCACAGAGCTCTATAACTGTACATTACTGCTGTTGCATAATATAGTTAAGGCAGACCACCCACCATACAGTCAGTTTTACCTTGCAGATCGTTACTGTCGTTATGGACTGGCTTGCCCCCCACTCTAACACGTGAGCGATGATTAGCCATCACTTCCTTTTACTCCCTAACGGCAGCCTTAAAGGGGTATTCCCATCTCCAAGATCCTATCCCAATATGCAGTAAGTGTAGTAATAATATTCGCAAATACTTCCAATTATAAATTTTGTTAGCTTTTCTGATTCGCTATGTCTCTTTCCTCATGTGCAGGCATTGCAGGACCTTAGGTATCCATGGTTGTGACCACTAGCAACTAGTTCACTAAATCAGTGGTCGTAACCATGGATGCTAAAGGTCCTGCAATGCCTGCACATGAGGAAAGAGACCTATCTAATCAGAAAAACTATACAACCTTTCTAATTGGAGGTATTTGCTGGTATTATTACACCTACTAGATATTGGTATAGGATATTGGATATGGAAATGCCCTTTTAAGACAGCAGAAAGAGCTTTTATGGTACCAATAATTTTTGATTGGAAGCATTATTTATTTTTTTTAACCAAAAATCTATCATTTGGCTCAAATTGCCAAACACCTGCCTCCAGGCTATTGTCCTATCAGTCATTGCCGTTTACAGATGAATGCATACTGATTATTTTTTGCTATATGTTGTACACTTCATTAAATAGCCACTGCCTTTTCAACAAATGTTACATAAATCAGTTGTACAAGCAAATAAAAGAAACTTTGTAAGATACAGTATACTATTAGAAAAATATGCTTTTTTCTACACTTATGAACCTTTACTTTTCCTTCCTCCTTCCTGTTAAACTCATTACTCTAAAACCAACTAAAATATAGATTCTCACTGGCTTCTCACTGAGGAGTCCGATTATAGCTGAAGTTATACGAAGAATGGAGGGTGGCGCTGAGAGAAACAGACAGGTCATGCTGCGTAATTTCTAATAAATGCTTATCTAACCCCAAAAATAATGGCTAACTGAAAAGATGGTAACAAATTGCAAGCTTTCTAGACTACACAGGTGTCTTCATCAGGCAAAGACTAAAATAAATTCTGAAGAATCACATATTTATGCTCAACATTGCACAGAAAAAAAAAAAAAACATGGATAAGACAGGTGACATGAAGCAGAATTACGAGTGATAAACAGTTATGTCCATAAATATTGGACCAGTTCTTAGATAAGGATTGTTTTATTGTTCTCTGATTGGGGTCTGGTTCTGTTGTGATGACCCCACATGGTCTGAGGGGCAAGTTCCTTAGTTGATGTAAAAAGACACAAATCCATGCGACACATTCATTCCTGCACTGAGACTGTAAAAGGTCATCATCAGTTTATATTCCCATTTGCCTGATGAAGAGACCTGTGTAGTCTCGAAAGCTTGCAATTTGTTACCATCTTTTCAGTTAGCCACTAAAAGGTATCAACCACTGAGGACTCTCAATTCTAAATATTTTTCTATCTACTGGCTAACACGGTACCAAGATATATATCTTTCCTGTATCTAACCCCAGTTCTGGATTCACAGCTACACTGCTCTGTACTGCAGTATTATGTCCTCTGTGCTGCTACTGCTTCTATCTGTGTGCTCCATAGGAAAAGAAGGCTACGAATTCTTTGGTCATAACAACTATTCTCCACCCACTAATAATAACTATTAGAAATCGATCATGAAGAAAGGAGAAATTGGTAAAAAATGAAGGATACAAATCATATACTAGCCAGAAATAGTGCTGTTCCTCATGTATGTATGTACATGTATGTATGTGTGTATATATATATATATATATATATATATATATATATATATATATATATATATATATATATATATATACCGTAGGTTATTCTGAATTCACCTGTTGAAAACAACCTTAAGATTTGGCCCATGCTTGGATTTTCTTTGGCTTTTCTAGGTATACATTCGTATTTTGATGAACGTCATGTGAACTTATTGCCAAGCTTACAACCTAACACCGCTGCTTTCTATGTCTTAAGTACTGGTTTTATGTGGAGTCTGGTTGAGGTCTGGCAGATGAGCGGGTTTTGTGAGCGTTTACGACCGTCTTGCCGAGCAGCTGTCTCTGGCAGAAGCGAGCTCCGCGGACTGCTGCAATGCACCTGGGGAGTATGTGTTTACTGAAATTGCAGGAATAAACCTCTAAGTGAACATGTATTCATTTTATAAATGGTGCCATTGATAAACTGAGCAGAATTGTAATAGACATTCCAATAAACTCATCCGTTCTATTAAGGACGATAAAGTGACTTTCTCTTGAAAGCCTATTTATTTAATTTGAATATTGCTTCAAGAACCAGAAGAGAGCGCCTTGTGATAATCAACGAGCTGTAGGATCTGTCGTACGAGTCATTATCCAATCGTGTGTTATGACTATTTATCTGACATAAAACATAACAAAGTGACACATTATTCAGCACGTACCAAGAGAAGTGAGGTTCCTGCTCGCAAGCTTACAATCTATGAGAAAATAGGGGAGACGCAAGTTCAAAATAAATTGCTTGTTGTGTAGAGTCCAGCCATTAGTACAATAGGGACATTCAAATAACGTTGCGTGAACCAGTCACCAGCCAGTATCTGCAGAAGTACAGGTACACAGTGCTACTGAGTACAATGGAAGAGAGAACAGGAGATAGTTAATTAGATTAGTGAAGTGATGGGCTAGTCTAAAGACATGGCACTCTTGAAAGTGTGGATACTGGGAACTAATTGGATTTTCTTAGGTAGTGCATTCCAGAAAACTAGTGCAACACGAGAGAAGTCCTGGAGATGAGAGTGGGAGTTTCGGATTATAGAGGATGTAAGTCTTAGGTCATAATTTAACCCAAAGAATGCTCTTGAGTTATTTCCCAAATAGGTGGTGTTTAAAAAAACTAAAACTGCAAGTAAGATTCACAGTTGATGCAGATGTTACCTGAACTGCTTCCAAGCTATATGTTAACATTCCCTAATACATAACACTGGTCAACAGCATTTTTGGTACCAAAGATATTTCATCGAATTTAGGGTATTTTTGGGGTGCTGATTCTGAATATGTCATCAGTTTTGCCAGATTGGCTCAAGTTTTTGAGATTTTTGGTATCTTATTTATAGCACTTGTTGGTAAATGCGACGCATCATCTCATTAATTTCTTTGGATTAGTACTTGAACTGAGCAGTTCTCAATATAGTTTTGTGTTAATTAGTGTTCTAAAAGTTTGTTCATAGCTTGATTTTTGCACTAACTTTATGTTGTTGTCTGTTTTCCAGTGAAAAGCATGAACTCATCAAGAAGTTGTCTTAACGATCCAGACTCATTCTGTTACATTTGTGGTGAATACACACTGCCAAAACATAGAAGAAACATAACAGACTTCGTAAAAAAAGTGTATTTTGCCTATTTTGGGGTTATGCTTGGGACCAAGACAAGTTTTGGGCACCACACATAGTGTGCAAAGCATGTATCGAATTATTACGAAAATGGAGCAAAGGACAAAGAAAAAGCTTCAAATTTGGTGTTCCAATGGTGTGGAGAGAGCCAAAAAATCATCATGATGACTGTTATTTATGGTAAACACAGGTACAGGCACATCTTCACAATGAGGGACAGGCCTTCTTGCAGATTCCATGTTACTCCCATTTTCGTTTCTTATGCTTATTGAATCCTTGCACTTGCACTGCACAGAAATAACAGTCATCATGATGATTTTTTGGCTCTCTCCACACCATTGGAACACGAAATTTGAAGCTTTTTCTTTGTCCTTTGCTCCATTTTCGTAATAATTCGATACATGCTTTGCACACTATGTGTGGTGCCCAAAACTTGTCTTGGTCCCAAGCATAACCCCAAAATAGGCAAAATACACTTTTTTTACGAAGTCTGTTATGTTTCTTCTATGTTTTGGCAGTGTGTATTCACCACAAATGTAACAGAATGAGTCTGGATCGTTAAGACAACTTCTTGATGAGTTCATGCTTTTCACTGGAAAACAGACAACAACATAAAGTTAGTGCAAAAATATGTGCAAGCTATGAACAAACTTTTAGAACACTAAAACCGATAGCATATTCAGAATCAGCACCCCAAAAATACCCCAAATTCATTAAAATATTTTGGACACCAGAAAATTTTTTTTTTTTTGTTGACCTGTGTAATTGAAGGACAGTCTTTCGGAGCCTTTACATTGCATCAGTTTGATCTGTTGCATTCATTTCTTCTGAAAAGTACAGTAAAAACCTGATTGGATGATCTAAAACAATAAATGAAGGATGGAATTATCGGTTTGTCATTGTACAATGACTGTGTGCTCTTTCATTTTCTTTTCCACCTTCTTTCATATATATCCATTTCTTCCATGGCAGATGAGGACAATAATTGTATATGTTCAGGGATCCTCGGTTGTAATGTTTTTATTAAAAATACAATATAAAACAAAAAAAAAGCCGTCAATATTTATATACAGCTCCCCATAATGAGAGCGCTCAATCACCTTGAAAGGCTTCTTACAGAGCTGAAATCGTCTGTTTGCACTTGTTCTCCCGGCACCTGTCACTCTTGAGTACTTAGCACGTGGCACTGAATGCAAACATCCAGCATTATGCTCTTCTTTTTCTTACCTGTCTTCCTTTATATTTTATGCTTGTATTTTCTAACACCCTGCAAGACGAGAGGATATTGTATCCTAATGAGTGGCACAAAACAGAGAATGATGGATCTTATGGTAATCCTCAAAGCTGGTGCACAATGGCAATGTATCACTAGGCGACTGACCAAGCAATAAATAAGTAAAGGTCAACCGGTTCCGGATTTGGCTGACATACTGTGTATGGGCAGATTAAGCCCTAGAAACATATACAGAAAAGAGGGTTCTAAAAGTCTTCCTGACAAACATTGTGTGGACTAGATTCATTTATGTACACCTGCTACGTCTGCGCCAGCTTTTTGGATGCAGATAATGCAATATTATTAAAAGAAAACCGTTTTTTGTGACAATTGCTTGTTTATTTAGAAAGTTAAATAAAATACTTGGCGCATAAGGAACTTCAAATAAGGACTTTTTCAGACGTCTGGTTTTGTGATGCTGGAGAAGAGTGGGTTAAATTCTGCGCTTGCAGCGATGAGCAGGAGACGGGATATGTAGAAATGCAGTTTATTGATCAACACCTTTTGAAGTGACACACTTCTTCATCAGGACTCACCACCATGATATCTCGTCTCCTGCTTGTGACTGGAACACTGGCAGTGCAGATGTTAACTCGCTCTGCTCCAACTTTAGGGTACCGTCACACATTGAAATTTCCATCGCTACGACGTTACGATTCGTGACGTTCTAGCGATATCGTTACGATATCGCTGTGTCTGACACGCTACTGCGATCAGACACCCTGCTGAGAATCGTACGTCGTAGCAGATCGTTTGGAACTTTCTTTCGTCGCTTGATCACCCGCTGACATCGCTGGATCGTTGTGTGTGACAGCGATCCAGCGATGTCTTCGCTTGTAACCAGGGTAAACATCGGGTAACTAAGCGCAGGGCCGCGCTTAGTAACCCGATGTTTACCCTGGTTACAAGCGTAAACGTAAAAAAACAAACCGTGCATACTCACCCGTCAATGTCCTTCAGGTCCCTTGCCGTCTGCTTCCTGCTCTGAGTGCCGGCCGGAAAGTGAGAGCAGAGCGCAGCGGTGCTGCGATCTGCTCTCACTGTACGGCTGCACTCAGAGCAGGAAGCAGACGGCAAGGGACCTGAAGGACACCAACGGGTGAGTATGTACTGTTAGTTTTTTTACGTTTACGCTGGTAACCAGGGTAAACATCGGGTTACTAAGCGCGGCCCTGCGCTTAGTTACCCGATGTTTACCCTGGTTACCCGGGGACTTCGGCATCGCTCCAGCGCCGTGATTGCAACGTGTGACCGCAGTCTAAGACGCTGGAGCGATGATTATACGACGCTGCGACGTCACGAATCGTGCCGTCGCAGCGATGAAAATTTCAATGTGTGACGGTACCCTTACATACTCTCCACATTGTGGATCTGCAACAGCCTTCTTCTGAGTTTGTACAAGGGTTGTAAATTAACTTCACATCCCCATCAGGTGATCAAAATTGCCCTTTGTCTCCCTGTTTCTTCTCAGATAAGACCCTATTGCACTTATTGTCTTTCCAGGATCTCTTGCTCAGACGTCAGATTTTCACATGCGAGTGCTATGTGTGGTTTTCACTGATAGCACTTGTACTTGTGATAATCTATGGCGCCATTCAAATGTCCGCCGATAATCATGAACACATGCACAATTTTGATCCAAGGGTTGGATCAAAACCGGCAATACAAGTCTAAGTCTTCTGTCGGTCAGAAAAAGTGGAGAAACTTTCTTTTTTTCTTTCTCTCTACGTAGGAGAAAAACTGATGACACTTGGATTACACTCTGATCAATGTCTGATCAAAATTCGGCCTGCTTTTTTTAATATAAACAATATGTATATAATGTGAGAAAATGTGACGTCTGAGGCCTAAAAGTTATTTAAACTAGTGGTCAGTCTACTAGTGTATACAAGGATATATAAAATGACCTTATTCCAAATGTGTATCAACCTTTATATTGTAGACTTTCTCGTTGTGTAGGTTCACAGGTCCATTTGATGTACAGTTAGGTCCATATATATTTGGACAGAGACAACATTTTTCTAATTTTGGTTATAGACTTTACCACAATGAATTTTAAACAAAACAATTCAGATGCAGTTGAAGTTCAGACTTTCAGCTTTCATTTGAGGGTATCCACATTAAAATTGGATGAAGGGTTTAGGAGTTTCAGCTCCTTAACATGTACTACCCTGTTTTTAAAGGGACAAAAAGTAATTGGACAGAATCAATAATTTTAAATAAAATGTTCATTTCTAGTACTTGGTTGAAAACCCTTTGTTGGCAATGACTGCCAGAAGTCTTGAACTCATGGACATCACCAGACGCTGTGTTTCCTCCTTTTTGATGCTCTGCCAGGCCTTCACTGTGGTGGTCTTCAGTTGCTGTTTGTTTGTGGTCCTTTCTGTCTGACGTTTAGTCTTAACAAGTGAAATGCATGCTCAATTGGGTTGAGATCAGGTGACTGACTTGGCCATTCAGGAATATTCCACTTCTTTGCTTTAAAAAACTCCTGGGTTGCTTTGGCTTTATGTTTTGGGTCATTGTCCATCTGTAGTATGAAACGACGACCAATCAGTTTGGCTGCATTTGGCTGGATCTGAGCACACAGTTTGGCTCTGAATACCTCAGAATTCATTCGGCTGCTTCTGTCCTGTGTCACATCATCAATAAACACTAGTGACCCAGTGCCACTGGCAGCCATGCATGCCCAAGCCATCACACTGCCTCCACCATGGTTTACAGATGATGTGGTATGCTTTGGATCATGAGCTGCACCACGCCTTCGCCATACTTTTCTCTTTCCATCATTCTGGTAGAGGTTGATCTTGGTTTAATCTGTCCAAAGAATGTTCTTCCAGAACTGTGCTGGCTTTTTTAGATGTTTTTTAGCAAAGTCCAGTCTAGACTTTTTATTCTTGATGCTTATGAGTGGCTTGCACCGTGCAGTGAACCCTCTGTATTTACTTTCATGCAGTCTTCTCTTTATGGTAGATTTGGATATTGATACGCCGACCTCCTGGAGAGTGTTGGTCACTTGGTTGGCTGTTGTGAAGGGATTTCTCTTCACCATGGAGATTATTCTGCGATCATCCCCCACTGTTGTCTTCCGTGGGCGCCCAGGTCTTTTTGCATTGATGAGTTCACCAGTGCTTTCTTTCTTTCTCAGGATGTACCAAACTGTTGATTTTGCCACTCCTAATATTGTAGCAATTCCTCAGATGGGATTTTTCTGTTTTCGCAGCTTAAGGATGGCTTGTTTCACCTGCATGGAGCGCTCCTTTGACCGCATGTTTACGTCACAGCAAAACCTTCCAAATGCAAGCACCACACCTCAAATCAACTCCAGGCCTTTTATCTGCTTAATTGAGAATGACATAACGAAGGGATTGCCCACACCTGTCCATGAAATAGCCTTGGAGTCAATTGTCCAATTACTTTTGGTCCCTTTAAAAACAGGGTGGCACATGTTAAGGAACTGAAATTCCTAAACCCTTCATCCAATTTAATGTGGATACCCTCAAATGAAAGCTGAAAGTCTGAACTTCAACTGCATCTGAATTGTTTTGTTTAAAATTCATTGTGGTAATGTCTATAACCAAAATTAGAAAAAGGTTGTCTCTGTCCAAATATATATGGACCTAACTGTATGTAGGTCCTTTGTTACCCTTGAGGCCCCCAATGATGGGACCTTAGGATGATATAAAGCAGGCTGCAAGACACATCCCCGATGGAGGCACCAACTTGGCAAATTACCGCAATAGTTTGACGTTCACTTTCGAGTACAGAAATGTCACATCAAGTACGGAAAAAAATCATAGACCAAAAGTGTAGTGTTTTATTTATATTTTATTCAATTTATACTCGAATTTGCTGGATGCATGCAAGTTATTGTGCTTCATTTGTGAAGTGTGGTTGGGAGCTCCAAGTTAAATGTTATATTTAGGTATATTTCCCTCAGAAAGTTGTATAACTTTTTTAATATTTAGCACTTTTCCATTGGATCTCTAGAATTAGAAGAACGCGCTCCCCAACTGCATTTTAATACAACTTAATGGGGAAAAAAATCTTAGAGTAGAGTTAAAGCACTCTAGCATTATATGGGCAGAAGTATGCATACTTTCACAATGCTCCATACAACTCCTCCCCAGTTTGGACACCTCGGTGAGGAGCCACTGGTGCAGGTTCCTCTCAGAGCTAGCTATTATCACTGATCTCTTCTGTAAATACCGTTGTTCTCCTGGCCTCAATTATTTTTGTTTCTATGACTTTCCATTCCTGAAATATGGCCCTCTCTTCCTAGTATATAACCCTTTAGTGTTTTTAGGCAAGTGGGCTTGATCTTCAATAAGACTCTCATAGAGGGTTGAGGACCACAGCCACTTGGCTGCAAAGACTTAGGTTTACATACAGGGAAGAGAGATGTACGAACATAAGCAAAGCCACTGCAGATTCTGGAGGACATACCTGGTACAAAAATTACTTTCGGTATGTATTACAAGTGACGACTTCTCTTTCGAAGGTCATTCCAGGATTAAACATTTATCACCCATCCTCAGCACAGGTAATTTATGTATCGTTGAAAGGGGTCTGAACTATGGGACCCTCAACAAGTTTAAGAACAATGGTTCCACAGGATTGGTTCACACGAGCGTATAAAAAAATTATTGTTCAGAGTTTCATCCAGTAAACTGGGGCTATTGTTTTTTCACTTGTCATACATGTCCAGTCTGCATTTTTGCAGCCGCTATTAAAGCATTTACGGGACAATTTACAGATTCCTGCATTACAGAATTGCTACGAATCTGTAATAGCCAGCTTCTATAATGTGGCTCAGTATGGCATCTGATTTTTAAATTTTTTTTTATGCTCTCATAGACTTTAATGGACGGGTCTCATCTGAAAAAACCCATAACAACAACAATAAAAGCTGCGTGCCCCATGTAACCAAAGCAGAATGAAAATGAGAAACTATAAGAAAACCATTTCTGAAGTTGTCAACATGATGGAAAACTCTGCCATTATGGGAATCCAGATTATTGAGATTGTAGCCACGCCGGTGAATGAGAGGCAAATGCCGTGCACTCTCTTATGGCTTTTATTTAGACCGCTAATATAAGTGTTTTTTTGTTTTTATTTTTATTTTTTTCAGCTCCATACACATAAATTAAGTGTCAGGCTGACCCGTTACCAATGACAAGTTCATAGTTGCTAATAACATATTCTCCCAGTATTCTTCTCTTTCTTGTCAGGGAGTTTAAATGGAGAACCTTTGACATTCACCGCGCAGCATCTGACTACAAAGCGAGGAGAAGGAGGCACATAGCATGACAGCTGAGCCTTCTAAGACCCTTTCTGACTCCCTTAACATTCCCTTCCAGAACGCTCAGATTCGGGTTGCGGAATGCAAGTGTCAAAGATGACACCTATTTTATAATCACTGCAAAGCTAATCTTTTCTCAAAAGATGTTGCTGACAGTTCTGAGGTTCTTAGTCAATTTCCATTTCGGCTTATGTAGAAAATGTGAAATCATTTTTTTTTCCCGGTAATTGAGTGAAAATTAAAGGGTAGAGTCTATTCAGCTTCAAACAATGCCTGGCTATGGAAAAATGGAGAAAAAAACCCCATGAAAGACTGAGGAACCATTCATGGCTATAAATTCTAGAAACCTAAGCATGTCGGAAGGGCTGATAAGAATTCAGTTGAATAACACTGTTCACGGAAGATATAGCAATTACACTGACTCTGTTCCGGGATCATAATACACTTTTGTAAGCGTGTATAGATATTCACGCACATTTATTTACTCACCTATGGGCACACATTTCTACCATGTTTGCTCAGGGGCCAGGACGCCAACATAAGAAGCCATATTACTATGTAATGTCAGTAGGCTTTTTATGGTGATTAAAATGGAAAATGTGAGTTTCCCTCTACAGGTGGCTCCCCCGAGGCATCAAGCACTGTAATACAAGCATATGGCAGAGACAAGGAGACTCTGGTCAGCTGAAGGAGAAGCAAGTCAATGAATTGACTGTTTTATGGCCACCTGTTGTCTCCAGCTCATTGACAGCACAAAGCCTCTGAGTACTATGGATGAACTACACTTTACTGATGGATTTTTTTTTAAGTGGTGTTAAAATGGTTATCCCACGAAAATCATTCATCACCTTTTCACGGGGTGAAAGTTAATTTTGTGAAAATTTGGACTCCTACCAATGGTGAGAGCCTTTCCTAATCACGGCATGAACTCTTTTTTTGGCCAGGCATGTATCGGACATGCTATTTAAAGGGTTGACCCACTAGTTTTATATTGATGACATATCCTTAGGACAGGTTATCAGTATCCATTCGGTGGAGGCCCGACACCCTCACCCCCACGGATTAGCTGTGGCCATATGTTAGCAGTTGAATGGCACAGTTCCTTTAACCCTGGAATGGCCGCTACAGTGTATTGCAGATCCGTCACTACCTGAATAAGTAGGTACAAATGTGTAGTACTTGGCAGTGGCCACTACGGAGTTGTCAGAGCTCGGCCATTTGGCTTATCAGCTGCTAATATTCAGCCACTGCTGGCACTGAGAACAGCTGCTTGATGAGGGCGTTGGACCCCCAGCGATCTCATCTTAAGTCCTGCACGTGTCCGTATTTTCGGTATGAGTGCGATCCGGCAAGCCATCGGATCACTCTTAGACCAATGTTATTCTATGGGGCCGTGCACGTGTCCGATCGCACGGGCCCAGCGTGATCCAGTATTCAGAACCAGTGTAATCCATGTATTCCAATATAATAGGAACCAGTGACAACACCAGAGTAGACAGAGCCGAGAAATTGTACTCCCATTGCGTTATTGATTCGTTGCCATATTATGGCATAAGCACATTCTGTATCATCTTGTATTATCCAGACCTCTAACATCATAATGACAATGTGTATAAGGAAACTCTGACTTTCACCAGCATTCCCCTTTAAATGTAGATTACATCTTTCTTCTAGTTTTTCCCTGGTTGTAATGTACTAGATGTACTCCCAGATTGCCTGCTATTCTAATATTAATGCCTTTTTTTTATTGTAGTAATACCATTGTTGTTATGGAAGTGCTCAGGGGAAAGCAGGCGCCATTCGGAGTACCATCTGTAGTAGTTGATGCTGTGTAATACAAGCCTAATAAATTAGGAAGCCACTTACAGTAGATTGTGTTGGCAGTGTAACATTTTTATAGCGGTTTAAATAATTGTTTTATCACTTACAGAGGTTATTGCTATTATGTACATTCCCTTTACCTTGAAAGCATTTCCACTGAAGTAAAAAGGGTGAATATGAATCCCATTTTGTAATTAAAATTCCATTGATCTCCTCCGTATATCGATCTCTAGAGAATTGGGGGTGACAACCTAGATATCCGCCACTACAGATTTTACATGAAATTTCATACTTTCCATTTCAATCTGCAAAAGACTAGACATTTAGGCCACCCACCAGGAATGGCCTCAAAACAACCAGGAATGCCATCTTTTGATTTAGAGTTGTCGAGATATCGCCCATTTTGATCCCTGGTGGGCTTGAATGTTGACAAGTAGTCATTTAGTCTTGATTGCAAAATTTCCAGTTATCCATAGTAATATAGGGGTTAAAGAACAATCACAAATCTTCAGCAGAATAGTTTTTGCTTAGAGGGGTCTTGAATGCTTCAATGTTCTTAAGTCATGAAGTGGTTAGAAAGGACTATTATGGCTCATTTATGGCTCATTTATCCATGTGATAAGTCCAAAATGCTTGATAGGTGGTGATATGTTGTTCTCAGCTTTTTGTAACCTTCTAAATACTTCTATAAAGGAAGCTCAGTGCATGTGTAGTCAAATCTCCATTGAAGCTCATGTGCCAAGTGGCTGACAATATCTGAACGCTGCGTAAGCAATAGTTTGACTCATGCAAAATATTTATAGCAGCGTTTGACAAATGGATGGTATGTAATGCGTCAGTGGGTAAATGACATAAAAGATACGGGGATTTTTTTCTTCTGTTCTCTGTGTTTCTGACATGAAAACGAGGAGGATGTTTTGTTGTTTTGGGTCCTTTAAGTGCTGACTTGTTTCTTGCTCTCAGATAATGAGATCTACTGGGAACATGAGGGGGTCTATAGGCAGGAATATTAACATTGTAAACGTTTTGGTGTGTGTATCCTCGGGCCCACCTTGACTAACTGTATTAGAGGTTTATTAGTTGTGTCATGCTCTTCATACAACATGCATTCCCTGAAAGCTTTTTATTTTCTTGGTGTTAACTGTCATCTCAGCTTATGCCGACGGTAGGAAAAAAGCTGCACCGCTCGATTTTGGTTATATTAATTAGAATATCATATTTAGCAGCAATGTACACAGATTGTCAGCATTCGCATCAGTCCACATTGAGAGTCCCCATCTATATATTATACTGATGTGGCATCATCATTCCGCAGCATTTTACCAGTATTGTCATTGTTGTCCCCATTAGTGAACAACACTCTAAGTTCCTTATTAATATGTCTTCGAAGTGTCAGAGGAAACCCATGAAAATATTGGGAGAACTAACAAATTCCTTACAGATTTGATCCTTTTTGGGATTTGAACCCAGGACCTCGGTGCTAACCATTGAGCCACAATGCTGCTCACTTTTCCTTTTAACGATACACACATGGGTCCATATCAAAATATAATTTGAGCATGGTAGGCTTTCTCATACAACAAGTTCTGTCTGTGCACCCTATTTGGAAAAATGAATGTCTTAAAGGGGGAGATGTTTGGTTCAGCATGTCCTTCTATGTTCCAGAAAGGAGAACTGCTCGTAGAAAGTGTCTTTTCCCCCCTGGTGGTTCTGTCCATGTGCAAACACTATGCTCTTGAATTCCTGTTTCAGTTCCAACCAAAAATAACATGTGTATGAAGTTTCAAAAACCTTGACGAAGTCCACACAAACACAATTTTCACATTTTGGATCCACACTCAAAACAAAACATAAATGGCTTCCTATAAAATTTCTCTTAGCTTGTTTGCAATCAACATAGGGAAATTAGATCATGGCTAGGTGCTATCTATGGGTGCAATGGACTACAAATGGACAGTATACTGACCACTGGTCCCATGTGACCAATTGTGTACGCGAGCAAATGTCTTGGCCATTTTGTGGACTGGATGGTGCCTGCTTTAATGTCTGATGGCTCTTGCCCCATCAGCGATGTGGACTAGAGCACAGAGCTGCACTTGTTCCCATCCACAACACAATTTTGTACTTGGCTGGTCTGAGAATGCCGACATTGATGTGAACCCAGCCTATAAATAATAACTGTACAGCTACGTAAGCAACTGGAAATAAATTAACAAAAGTATCAGAATACAAGTCATGGAGTCGGGAATATGGAGCTAGTAGCACCTGCCTCATGGGGTTTTCGAGTACTTCTGGATCAACGTATTAGGTTATAGGTTGATCTCGATGGACTCAAGTCTTCATTCAACCTTATAAACTATGAACCCTTCCAACATGTTTATGCCTTAGTGAGAATGATATGATTTTTTTCCCGCACATGCCACTTGCTCTAGACACCTGTCACTGTCACATTTCTCTTGCGGTATTGTCAGGTTTTCTCGTACCCTTTGTCTATGTGTCTACTTTGTTAGTATATGATCAGTGACTGCAGCTTCCTACAGTGTTCACCAGTTTGATCTTAGCCTATGTTTTATCGATGTGTGGGTTGCAGGGACTTTGCATGGCTAATCATTTATGCTATGATCGTATCACTCACTGGAAATTTCACCTATTTTCGTTCTTAGAACAGATTTCTCTGCTCTGCAATCATTTGCTTGTGACCCAAGTCAATTGCAGAATTTAACGAAGGCATTTAAAAGAAATGTTCAGATTGACCCGGCTGATCATTTGGTGCCGCTTTGGGCACAATAGCTCCATACTTATTATCAGAGTTATTCAAGCAGACACAGCAATAGTCTGGTCTTCCATAATGGTCCTTAAAACAAATGCGGTTTGTAATTTTCACTATTGTACTGTAGAATAATGATGGCTGCAATTGCGCACAGCACCTAATCATGAGAAAGTAAATAGCAGAGCTCGGATAAGTACATTGCCTCTCAGATGCTAAACACATTGGCATGTCTTGTGCTCGGGCATCTCAATTCTACAGAGATATTGTCCCATCTGTAGTTTGATAAATAGCGCGTATGAATGCAAGGTATATATAGAAAATGTATCAGATTCATATAGTCTGGTAGCCACATTTTATATTGTATTTTATAGCCTTTATATAACTCGTAATCCTGCGCCTCTAATACGGTCACTGGACAGATAATACTGTATTGGTTGCAGACGATAAGATTTGTTAACACTGGCGACTTTGGGACCATCATTCTCATGACTGTGGCATCCCAGTAGTTGCCTCTTTTTTTTTTTTCTGAAGTCTATGGATAATGACGGCTGATGGTTGGCATCTGTAGAGTTGCCGTTTGTTCATTTTCACGTTAGTTTATCATCTTCACTCATACTTCTCGGTGTAGGTCAGGGATCTCAAATTGTTTCTTTGACATATTGAGAAGAACTTCTGATATTCCACCACAGAATGTTGTGATTATTGTGAATTTCACAAGAACGGAACCTGAAGAAGAATATTTTGAAGACTCATCTAAAGGCCTAAACACACAAGCGTCAATCTAAGATATAGTGAGTTGTCAGCATTTGATTCCTTCCATGTGGATGGAGCAATCACCCGCAATAGGTGCAGATGAACGATGATCAGCTCAACTGCTGGAATCTGTCTCCTAAGTCCCTGATGGCGTTAAACCACGTTTACTCAAACACTGGTCCAGTTTGTCTGTTCGACTTCATACTGTTTCCATGCCAAACCTGCATCAACACCAACGACACTATGCATCCTATAGCATGTGAACAGAGTTTCTGCAAGGCTGTTCAAATGTTGCTGGAATTTTTCTCAGATATTTTTGTACCTACCACCAAAAAAACCTGTGGCAATAAGTAGCATATCTAACAAGGAAAGCAATAAGGCCATATTTTGCCTAACATTTTATTCTGAGCTGCTTCTTACTTTTTTCAAATGAATATTATTTACCTGTGCGTTTTTCCTGAATTAATGATTTTAAAGGACTTGTTAATCATTTTTAGGGTATCGTTCAATGATCGTAGTTCATACACTGGTGTTAGTGGCACCATGTGAGAAGAGGTGCAGTTGACCTCCGTAGTCCTGCTGTAGATGCTTGAAGATGGTGTAGTCTTATACAGATATGAGGCTCACCATCGTCAGTCCAACCCATTTTTCTCCTATTATGTATTTTATATGAATTCTTCCATTTTTTTAGTGTTGTAAATTTTTTATAATTAGACGCTTTTTCCTTTGCAGCCTTGTTTCTGTTCTTTTCCTTTTTGTTGACTCTCTTGTGATGTACCAGTGATGATTCTCCAATAAACTATACAGACGTATACATATTTTATCAGACATCCGACACAAAGAAGGTTCTTTGTTATGCCCCGTGGTGAAACAGTTAACCGTTTCATAGGACTGCGCCACTTCCCCCGGGAGACGGCGCTCTGTATATTGCTAATGAGTTTCTCTATGCATGCCATCTTCTAAAGAAAATGGATGGATGCGAGCTGAAGACAGATCCCTATGAGGCCTGTCAATGGTGAGCAAGCTGCGCTGCCTCTGTGTTTCCTTGTGGGAGAACTCAAAGGCAAATGTAGAAGTGAAGACAGAACTATAAGAGAACTAAGAGCAGAAGAGAAGGGGGTGTCACGTATCTCATGAAGAATATTAACCTCAAAGGAAGCGCAAAGAAATCCGAACGAAACATAGAGCAGTTACTCCTTCCACTGGTTTCATTGAAAATCTTGTATAGCATGTCTTTACTAACCTTGTTCTTTATGGACTCTATATAAAATAATGACTATTCCACCAATACGCTATAGTAACATGTAATGCATATGGAACTTTATATACTGTGCCGATTGTCCCTACAAGTACCCACCTTTGTGTTATTAGGTAGGCATTAGTGATGAGCGAGTGTGCTCGTTACTCGAGTTTTTCGAGCATGCTCGGGTGTTCTCCTAGTATCTTGGGCTGCTAGACAGCCTGAACACATGCAGGGATTGCATGTTTGTTAGGGAATCCCCACATGTAATCAGGCTGTCTAGCAGCCACAAATCATGCAGCTGCGGAAACACAAACATAATCTATGAGCACGCCAAAGATACTCGGAGAACACCCGAGCATTCTCGGAAAACTCGAGTAACGAGCACACTTGCTCATCACTAGTAGGCATCAATTCCATGGGTTTAGACGGTTACCACTGCACAGATGACAGACACCCTACATTTGACATCTGCAGGTTGTGGTTGAACATGGAATGGCCACTTTTGTAATAATCGTATGCAAGAGGTACAAGCAGCAGATTTTGAAAAATTTTATTTAATCCACAGACGTTAACATATTTTTTTCGGGCTGAGCGTAGACTTTGCGTGTAGTTGAGCCACATATACCCCACTCCATTTGATCCAGTCATAGGTGCTGGATTTGTCTCTAATACCATACCAAAATTTGAGTCTAGTGTAGTGAGATGATCTATCTGATCCATAGGAGTAGGGTTTACGCAACTGATTCACATGCTGTGAAAAATGTCCACCCTGATTTTAGTCTATACTTAATTCCACAGATTTCCCATGGAAAAGATGAGGATTAATCTCATTTAATGAAAGTGAAACTAATCCTTGTGTGGGCTTGCGGGGCATCCATGTTAAAAATTCTTAGCGTCAGCCTCAGATTTCTGCTGCGGAAATGCACATTGGATTTAATGCTAAACAGAGTGGTGAGGAGAAACTGGGGACTTGAGATCCTCAAGCCCCGTATACACATTAGAATAGTGGCCAGTCTAATGTTTATGGGGTTCCCAGATAGGTTATAGTCACGGGAGGTAAGGATGTTATTTCAGTCTGCCAATCCTTTTGTTCTCTAAGAGGTAAGTCGCCACCAGAGATGTCGAACAGCGGCTCTTTCACGGAGAACACAAGGAGCTCTCAGTAGGGGGTGCAAACCTGTGTATGGGAGAGACGGCCAAGATAGCTGTCGGCCAAACCATCGTTTGTCTGACAGCCATCTAATGTGTGTAGGGAGCTTTTCGCTAATGATTAGATTTAATCTCATATCCTATTGTTGAGGCCTCAAGTTAAATGGTACCGGTCAGCTGACGCATGTTGCCCGAACCACGAACAGATATGTATATTTTACACTGTGTCATTACATCGAAAACATACTTTTAAATTCCCACTGGGGACAGGATGACCAGGATATCTGGTCACAGAGGTATGTGTCCTACACTTCTCCCTTCCCTCTTACATAGATCGACAGGCCTCTGCCTATGTGTGTGTATGGTGAGAGACTTGTCAGTCTAGGTGAGCATTGCAGTGAGAAGCCGAAGCATTTAAGAGTAAACATACACTGCTGCAATAACTGAACAGGACGATTCATGCAGCTTGTGGTTCTGGCAGCATTAATAAGCTGTCAGGTTCTCTGTAAAGGGAACCTGCCACCATGAAAATGAACAATGTTCTAGAGCAGGGGGAGCAAAGTAGATTGATATATAGTTTTTGAGAAAAGACTGAGCATAATGTGTTATAACTTTTTAAGCCTTCTGTCCTTTCTGGGTTTTTCAGTCACAGCGACTGACAGCTTAGTGTGCATAAAGATGGCTGTCAGTCACTGGTAGGACCGCCCACTGGATCAAAAATCCCTTAAAGAGAAGAAGATTATATAATTAAAACACCTGTTATACTGAATCTTTTCTCACAAAACTATCAATCTGCTCCACTCCCCCTGCTCTATAACATAGTGCTGGCAGATTGGACTGTATTTTCATGGTGATCGCCTCCCTCTAAGGCTCAAATAAGCAATTTATGAGAGTTGTTTCGTACACACACACACACACACACACACACACACACACACACACACACACACACACACACACTTTCTCGTGTCATCTTTCAATTTAATCAATAACTAAGCTGTATATTTTAGGTGTTTTTTTTCTCATGGCAGGCTGGAGAACCTGACAAGCCGTTGGTGGCGTTACTTTTTTCCCTTTTAATATAGTCTTTAATGGCATTGACTTGTGATGAGTTAGATAAGACTGTATTTGTAAAACTCCACTAACCGTGCATTGACCAAGTATGACTCTTCTGTGCAAAGCCATCGATCTCGGCAACTTTAATGCATGAAGTCGGAGGTCATCCAAGCTGCCATTATGTCTCAATCCCGATGCGTCAGGCGGCGGGTTATGGAAATGTTCAACAACAGTTGAGAAATTGATTTGTTAGTCGTCCTCATTGTCGATGTAACCGTGACTCGGCTGAGTTAAGTGATTTTGCTTTTGTGCAAGCAGGACGTGGATTTCTGAGGTCTTGCACTTACTCGTCAGTCCTTAGGAAGCCATAATGCTCCCAGCACGGTAGTTCTGCAGTATTTTCTATTACATCCAAGCCTGCTGTATATATATATATATATATATATATATATATATATATATATATATATATATATATATATATATATATATATATATATATATTTTTTTTTTTTTACGAGATCCTGAAATAACTCCAAGTAGAGGAAAATAAGGGAGAATTAATACAGAAATTCAGTCTCTGGCTGCTCTTTCCAGGATTGAAATGAAAAGTGTGCAGATCAATAGCAGCTCCTTTTTTCTTTGCACTGAGCCATTGACAGGTATTGAGAAAGAGTGATGAGCTCCGTTGAGGTTGGCGCTACTTTCCCCAAGTGCCTAATGAGACTCAGACGTTGCAGTACCCAGACTGGCAATGCTAAGAGAAGTGTCAGCCGGGCGCATTTGCATTAAGGAAGCACGATAAGCAAATGTTTCTAAACATAATTTTGCACCGTAAAAGCTTCAGCCCTACCACGGCCGTCATGTAGCACTTCACAATACGTTGTGTGCACTTATGTGTAATATATATTATTGCGATTGGAGCAACCTGCACTTGGTCAGTAAAACGGAAATAATGAAATGCTGAGTTCTCCAGTTTCCTTTTTTTTTTTTTTTTTTTTTACATCTCGCAGAAAGTTTCATACATAGTAAATTAGCAGACGTCAGACCAAATTAGAGGCTGGAGGATACTGACCTTGACTCTCTTCCATTACAATATTTTCTTAATTTCTCCAGCAATCAAGACATTGTACAGACCTAATTGCCATCAACAACTTAATTGGCCTTTTCATTTCATTTGAATCATACCTTGGAAATTACTAGGGCCTCAAGCTACTAGGAAAACTGCCACTTATGCCGGGGAAAGTATATCCAATTTAGAGTGCGATAACATTTATAGGGGTTTGAGATTAGGAAAATTAAAGGCATTGCTTGGTCTCTAAAGAAAAAAAAAAATGTCACTAATGTTCACAGGTTATGTCTGGTATTACAGCTTTGCCCCATTTAAGTGACTAGAACTGAGCTGCAATACCAGACTCAGCCTTTGGGGTAAGTGTGGCACTGTTTCTGGAAATAAACTTAGCAGATTTTTTTTCTAGTTTATTTAGCCTATTTGAATCAATCTATTTGTAGTTCGCTCTCCGAATTCTATTTTTTTTTTTTGTGATCGCTAAGGGTATGTGCACACATTGAGTATTTGCAACCCGAAAAATCTGCTGCCTATACTGTTGTGTTGGCAGGAAGAAGGCGGCATAACAAAAGTGCTTTTTTTTTACGCATTTTGATGCGTTTTTCTCACTCATAAATCTGGGTGAAATCTTCAGCAAAAAAACGCTGAAAGAACTGACATACTGCAGAATTAATTCTGCAAGTTAAAATTAAGGAACGTGTGCACGAGACTTCAGGAATGTCACTCACTTTGCTGGTGCTAGGAAATCTGTCAGGTTTTATGACAAATATGCGCCGCAAAAAATGTGACAAAACCACAGTGTGTGCACAGTCTGTCAATGGTCCAGGACCTGAGTGGTAGAGCTGAGCAGTACATGAACCTATGCATTAAGTATCCTCTCTGCAGATGAACGCCTGTTATTTTCCAGCCTTATGCTGTCCTCCTTTTTAACTAAAATACCTTTTTTTTTTTTTTTGTTCCCAAATGTCTTGTTAAATTTGCATCAATAAGTTGTATCTTGGAATATGTGCGCCATCATCATCCGCTCGGTATTATTTAACTTTTTTTTTATGTTCTTTTCGTTTTTGTATCGTTTGCTGTTCTGTTTTAATGCAACGTTCATAAAGTGCTGAGGTTCACATGTAGAAAAAAAATAGTGTCGTCCTGTGCATTGTCTGGTAAGTGTCCCTCTTTGGCCATTTAAGGAGTCATGATGTATGGCTGCTACCGTAAAGATTCTCATTTATTCTGCTTTGTGTGTGGTTTCTGCAGTCAGTATATTACCATATTAAAACGTCAGTGTATCGCTTCTCTTACAAATGAAATCATGATCTCAACTCCCCATGCCAACAGATTTGGTCCCATGCATTGATTTTTGGCAAAGAAGAGGTTTTTGTTGTCTTAAAAGTTTTTTATGATTTCCACCCCATTGTGCAAGTAGCCTAAAATTGGGGAAAGGTTTGTTAGGCTATAGGGGACAGGAACTGAATATGGCTCCCAGAATGGAAAGGAAGAGTGTGCCATCAGTGATTTCAGTTTTGATCACTAAAGGTAGCAGCTAGAACCCAGTTCACTACAGGGTTGACAACCATTTTTTTTCTGGACAACTTGTAGAAAAATCACAAGTATTATGTTGAAAGGTACTGTGCGAGATGGTCTGAAAAATATACATATTGCACATACAGTGGGGCAAAAAAGTATTTAGTCATTCAGCAATAGTGCAAGTTCCACCACTTAAAAAGATGAGAGGCGTCTGTAATTTACATCATAGGTAGACCTCAACTATGGGAGACAAACTGAGAAAAAAAAATCCAGAAAATCACATTGTCTGTTTTTTTAATCATTTTATTTGCATATTATGGTGGAAAATAAGTATTTGGTCAGAAACAAAATTTCATCTCAATACTTTGTAATATATCCTTTGTTGGCAATGACAGAGGTCAAACGTTTTCTGTAAGTCTTCACAAGGTTGCCACACACTGTTGTTGGTATGTTGGCCCATTTCTCCATGCAGATCTCCTCTAGAGCAGTGATGTTTTTGGCTTTTCGCTTGGCAACACGGACTTTCAACTCCCTCCAAAGGTTTTCTATAGGGTTGAGATCTGGAGACTGGCTAGGCCACTCCAGGACCTTGAAATGCTTCTTACGAAGCCACTCCTTCATTGCACTGGCGGTGTGCTTTGGATCATTGTCATGTTGAAAGACCCAGCCACGTTTCATCTTCAATGCCCTTGCTGATGGAAGGAGGTTTGCACTCAAAATCTCACGATACATGGCCCCATTCATTCTTTCATGTACCCGGATCAGTCGTCCTGGCCCCTTTGCAGAGAAACAGCCCCAAAGCATGATGTTTCCACCACCATGCTTTACAGTAGGTATGGTGTTTGATGGATGCAACTCAGTATTCTTTTTCCTCCAAACACGACAAGTTGTGTTTCTACCAAACAGTTCCAGTTTGGTTTCATCAGACCATAGGACATTCTCCCAAAACTCCTCTGGATCATCCAAATGCTCTCTAGCAAACTTCAGACGGGCCCAGACATGTACTGGCTTAAGCAGTGGGACACGTCTGGCACTGCAGGATCTGAGTCCATGGTGGCGTAGTGTGTTACTTATGGTAGGCCTTGTTACATTGGTCCCAGCTCTCTGCAGTTCATTCACTAGGTCCCCCGCGTGGTTCTGGGATTTTTGCTCACCGTTCTTGTGATCATTCTGACCCCACGGGGTGGGATTTTGCGTGGAGCCCCAGATCGAGGGAGATTATCAGTGGTCTTGAATGTCTTCCATTTTCTAATTATTGCTCCCACTGTTGATTTCTTCACTCCAAGCTGGTTGGCTATTGCAGATTCAGTCTTCCCAGCCTGGTGCAGGGCTACAATTTTGTTTCTGGTGTCCTTTGACAGCTCTTTGGTCTTCACCATAGTGGAGTTTGGAGTGAGACTGTTTGAGGGTGTGCACAGGTGTCTTTTTATACTGATAACAAGTTTAAACAGGTGCCATTACTACAGGTAATGAGTGGAGGAAAGAGGAGACTCTTAAAGAAGAAGTTACAGGTCTGTGAGAGCCAGAAATCTTGATTGTTTGTTTCTGACCAAATACTTATTTTCCACCACAATATGCAAAGAAAATGATAAAAAAACAGACAATGTGATTTTCTGGATTTTTTTTTCTCAGTTTGTCTCCCATAGTTGAGGTCTACCATTGATGTAAATTACAGACGCCTCTCATCTTTTTAAGTGGTGGAACTTGCACTATTGCTGAATGACTAAATACTTTTTTGCCCCACTGTATACCTTTCAGCGAAGTACCTCTCATGACATAACTCTACCATTGATCTATTTGCTAACTAGATTGTTTTATTACATTATGGTGACGCTGTTTTGAGATTTTTTGCTGTTACTTGGATTTTCCTGTATTGGATATTTGTGTCTTGGCATGGCGTCGCTCTACCCTAGAATTTTTCCCCTTCCCCTATTAATATTTTACTGATTTTATCAATTGTACAATAAAGATTTCTATATTTTATCATTTGGGTGTACTCACTTCCCTTCTTCTTTTGGTTGAACCAGTGTGAGACATGTAGATCAGGAGAGTAGACTGTTAGTCATTACATGGCTCACAGTGGTAACTCTCCCTTTCATTTATAGTAATCTCTGGAGGCAGATTCTCAGGGAGATCTATGTCTGGCCCATAGATCTTAACAGCTCATTTACAGATTAAGAAAAAGATGGATTTCTCGAGAATGAGACATCCGATCACAGATATCAAGCTATCATGTTATTCAGCTTCCTATGACCTACATGCCCATATAGGAGTAGGAGGGTTGATCCTACTGATGGATTCCCTTTCAGCTTTCCCAATTTAAAAAAAAAAAAAATCACAGCTGTATTAATTTTATTTATACACGAGGGAAAATATTGCCCTTGTTTTTATGGACTGTCTAGGAATTTCTGGACAGTTGGCAGCCCTGGTTGTTACATCGACTCTTCCATACATGTGACTGCCTATGTACAAGTATCTTCAGACGGAGGGTTGGGTATTACAAGATTTCCCCAGACTCCATGTCTAATAAATAAAGTCACTTTCACTCTCCAGGAAGATTAAATGATAGAATAAGCATTTCCAGGACTTGTATGGGTAGTACACAAATACGGAGAGAGGAAAATTGAGGTTAGTGTCCCTTTTAAGATAATAAGAGATAGTTGCACTCTGGCAAGGGATAGAGGGGAGATGGATGAAATTCGGGGAGGGGATGTCAGACGCAGATACAAATTTACTCTCGGGTCTAGTGCTATCCATATTTCATGTAATTGCATCAGGGACATTTTATTGAATTACACCGCCATGAATGACGGATGAGTAACCCCTTCTGTGCCGGAGCCCCCGGCCATGACACGTTCCTCTACGATGTGAGGGAGCGTTCCTGGCCGCTCAACTCTTGTCCACATGTTTTTATTCTGTTTTATGGTTATTAAAACAGCAGCTGTGAAATTATAATAAAATACACAAGCCAGCTAATAAATTACTCGCCCTTTTCTTTTTTTTCCCTTCTATTTTTTCCATTCATAACCAATTTAACACTATGGGACTTTTTATGTCTTAATCAGTTTTTGTTTTTCTTCATTAATCAACTAATGGATGTTTCTTCAATAGCTCGCTATCCTAATGAAATCCGTAGGTAATTTGGCAAGCTACAATGATCTCATCAGTAACGCAGCAAGTTTAGCCCATTTAACAGATTAAATTGGGATTTTATTTGGTTTTGTTGTGCTTGAAATTCAGCACATTTGTAAAGAGCGAGTCTTTAACCTGTTTTATGCCATAAACTATGCCGCCTTGTAGTAGTCTCTGAGCGCATCGGCACAGGCACTGTGCAGTAGATGGCCGCTGTAATGTATGCAGTGTTTTCTATATCTTTTTTTTACTTTGTTCATTGCTGGATCTGGTTTCTCTCTATCTATATATAATGACCAATGATCTAGTGTCAAGATGTTTCTTTGTGTTTTTTGGTTCCAAAAAGATTATTAATAGGGATGAGTGGACCTGTGGATGTTCAGGTTCAGCCAAACTTTTTTCCAAAGTTTGGTTTGGGTACTCGAACTTAAACCCGAACCCCATAGAAGTCAATGGGGACTTGAAGGTTGGTGCTATAAAATGGTCCTAGTAAGGGTATGGGGTCTCTCTCTGTCTCTCTCCTTTCTCTCTCTGTTCTCCCGCAACTCCAAATGCTAAAACGGACTTCCAGGAGAAGTCTGTGTCCAGGTTCGCCCATCTCTAATTATTAACCACTTTTCCACAATGTTACATCTAATAAGTTAATTTCACATCCTTTGTATGCAAATAGCCTCTTCTCATAAGAAGAGAGTAGGGCCTCTGGTGTCACCTGTTGGAAGTATCAATTCAATAACTCAACATCGACCCTTCAATAAGCCTTTCCTCATGACTTGGTAAAGCCAAGCCAGAATCTCTAATTGCAGACAGCCATGTCTGGTGTTCTTGCCCATAGACGAGGAGCCTTGAGGGGTTTCGTGGTCCATTGCTTTGTCTCTATATTCCAGTTTGCCGGTCTCCTTAAGGAAAATTTTTACCCCTTAGACAATCTACACAGTCATAGTTACAATATGTAACTCAATAGGAGCTTTGTGAGCATTCTCGTCGACGGTATAATGGCGACCAAATTAGTTGACGACCAGGTTTCGGAAAAAATAAAGTTTTGAGTAGAATTTTTTGTATCCTAAATAAACATGTAACAATGATAGCAAAATCTGTATTTGATTTGTCAATCTGACAGAGGGATCCACTAAATAATATTAGGTAATACAGCACAAGTGGAATTAAAACGTAACTTTTACTAATAATATTGGATAAAAGTCAAAACAATATCACCCAAAGTGTTATAAAAATATGGGGTGAGGTCACACCAAGAGACCGATAACACCCCTAATAGGATTCAATAAGCAACGCCTGTAGAGGCTCTAGCGAATTAAGAGATCAAAGTATGGTACAGACTATAACTAGCTCAGTCATATACTCATGAGTGGCAGAATATAACTCCATACAGTTGATCACATGTAGACAGTCATCACTTAATAATAAAGCATAACACCTACAAAGTGGTGTTACTAATAGTCATTAAGGTGAAAAAAAAACAGTCTCACCAATTCCAATATGAATGAGCAGGAGCACCGGAAGACTTCTGGTCATGGAGTAATCCGGGACTTGGTAAAGGGAAACGACAATACCCTGTCATTCCCTATGGGGCTACCGGTAAGCTATCCCCAAAAGACTCCTGCCCTTACAAGGGCAGTCCACAGCTACCCCTGTCACAACATACCCTGCACTCTCCCTATGGTCAAGTCCCGGATTACTCCATGACCAGAAGTCTTCCGGTGCTCCTGCTCATTCATATTGGAATTGGTGAGACTGTTCCTTTTTTTCAC
Organism: Ranitomeya variabilis; assembly: GCF_051348905.1. Taxonomy (NCBI): domain Eukaryota; kingdom Metazoa; phylum Chordata; class Amphibia; order Anura; family Dendrobatidae; genus Ranitomeya; species Ranitomeya variabilis. The sequence continues at coordinate 55,488,044 of NC_135237.1, read as the reverse complement.
CTTAATGACTATTAGTAACACCACTTTGTAGGTGTTATGCTTTATTATTAAGTGATGACTGTCTACATGTGATCAACTGTATGGAGTTATATTCTGCCACTCATGAGTATATGACTGAGCTAGTTATAGTCTGTACCATACTTTGATCTCTTAATTCGCTAGAGCCTCTACAGGCGTTGCTTATTGAATCCTATTAGGGGTGTTATCGGTCTCTTGGTGTGACCTCACCCCATATTTTTATAACACTTTGGGTGATATTGTTTTGACTTTTATCCAATATTATTAGTAAAAGTTACGTTTTAATTCCACTTGTGCTGTATTACCTAAATAAACATGGCAACATTAATGAGAATGTATTGCCTATATTGTTTTTGTTCTAACAAACAATTGTGGAAAAAAAAATATTTTTCTATTCTGCTTTGTATTTTTTTTCCTACATTTTGTGTACATTGATTGCTATCTTGTCTCATCTACTGTTACCAGCGTCCGATAATGCTTTACAACACGTGAGCCATAAATGTAAATGGTCTGGAGATGTTCATTGAATTCTATGGACGGTGATATGAGCCTGCTCTGTAGTCTATGCAGAGGTTTCTGTGCAGAGAGGGGAGAGAGTAGTGCCCATTGTCTATTGTGAGTGGTGGATCCTGTTTGATCTCTGTGCAGGGATTGCTTGTCATTGTAGTCCTTCCATGATATTTACTAACAGGAAGTGTCTGCCTGTTAGGAGATATTGCCGCCTCTGTAAAATAACTACAAGATTTCAGAAGTTTTGTTTCATAAAGATGATGAAATGGAGCATAAAATAACTTTAAAAAAATCTTCAATTTGTAGGAAAATCTTGTTTAGACACTAGATAATCTACTGATTCTACTTGATTTTCCAATTTCCTTTGTGATGAGTATGGTACAATTCCACCTTTTCTTTATAGTGTTCAGCTGATTCCATTGTAGGACGGTGACATAAAGGCTTTGTAAGTGTAGATTCTCCTTTTGTATGTTTAGGAATTGCATTATAAGCAGTTCTCTAACATGCCTATAACCTACATTTCTGTGTGTGCATGTAAATTTGGCAATAGTCCAGGGCATCATTACAGGTTTGCTTTCCAGAACCATCAGCAAAAGTACAGTCCCCATGTGCAGCACCAGTACTCTGCTGTCAGTGCTAATTGTTTATCGCTATTTTGACAGCTTGCACTGAGCAGTGTAAGATCAGCAGCAGGGAGGAAGGACACTGATTAGCTGCTAATTAGGCTAGGTGGGTGAAGATTAGGTTTATACTTTCATAAACGATTACACCACTATTTTGTCATGGATTTTCAAAGTAAATACACCAGTCTAATCAGGTCTAAAAGATCTATTTTAAAATGTATGCAGTCTGGTGAAATCTGGTGACAGTTCAGTTTTAATCTGAGAGGAGGCTGCAAACTGTCATTCAATTGCAAAGAAACGTCTTACAGAAGTATATTGCCTGTGCAGGTATCTCAGCAGAAAGTGGACCATTGTTTCACGAAATTTTGCTTATCACCTGTGTCTTTGTAGCCTAGCAGCTTATGTATTTTTGACATCTCGTGGCATTTTAGTGTCTATAAAATGTGCAAATCTTGGGTTATGGCCCAATAACGAGCATAAAACCCATTTTATCTAGAGTGCAACCCAGTGACATATCTATGGAGTCTGCTGATTGCCCTGTGGTTGGGATGATCCCCGCAGAAAACGCCAAGCGATAGGAATGGTAATGGAGCAGCAGCGCATAGTTAGCAGAGAACTTGCTCCGCAGTCACTTTCTCATTCCGCAGACCAGTGTTAGAATTCCGCTTCTTCTTGACAGGTTTGGCAAACATCGAAAAGATGACAAGATTGAACACAGGGGATCATGGAAAATGAAAATGCAAGAAGCCCACCCTTCAGAGGATGACAGGATGCGAATGAAGCAAGAACAGGAGAGGTAGACTTCAACCGCTGCTTAATTAGCATCTTCTCTAACCAGGCAGCATGCCCGCCTTGTCACACTGCAAGCTATTGACATAACCTTTATAGAATCACCATGCAAGACTTTTAAAATATCACCTTATTTGCTTCAGACTCGTTTCCACCTCCTCCTCATTTGTGCATTTTAACCCTCTGTGTGTTTAGTCCCATTTGCACGTCTGGTTTGTGCAGTGCATGGCACATAAGTAATGTTCAGTGCCTGTATGGTTAGTATCAGAAATCGTAGCGGTGACGGTGCGGTAGGCTGCAGTATCGCTTGTGAGCAGCAGATGGGAGTGTAGAGCCCCACCATGTTTTTGCGTGGATCACACTAATTCTGTGGAATTACAGTATATGATGGCTGCATGAGACGTGATATCATTGTGTCACGGTGTAAATTCTGAGCCTGTGCATGGTGCAATATTCATGTCCTCACATTGCTGGAATTATCGCATGTAAAGAAATGGTACTAACACTTTACAAATCATTTGCGCGAATCGTATTTTTACTTTTGCTGGTTATATTTAATGTACTCGTTAAACACTAGTAGATGACACATGTCATGTATAATACAGTACCAGCTTTCGATAATTGAACAAGCGCATTGATTGTCAATTTATCATTCATCAAAAAGGTGATTGTTCTTTGCAGAAGAGCAAACTTTATTTCTTCATTCACCCTAATAGGATGACCTTTACATGACAAAGATGAGGTGAATGGAGGGCCAACTTACTTTCTGCATGTGGACATTGATGTGGATGGTGATTTGGATCCACACCATGTCCCTATGACAACACTGAATGGAAGCAGAAAAAAATGGGGTGTCATTAAAGCCATACATATCGGATGGCTGTCAGCTGAGCAATGCTTCGGCCGATGGCCATTTCAGCCAACTCTCCGAAACAAGGGATCACTCTCTTGGCTGAGCGCTCCTGTGTTCTCCATGAGAAAAGTGCAGACGGCCAGTCGGCCCACAGCTTATATCCTGAAGAACAATGACATCGGCAGTCCAAAATTGGACATGCGCGATCAGCATCAGTCAGCCGGCGCCCCGCACACGTTAGACCGTTGCCCAAACCCGCCGATATCGGTGATTTCAGCCACCACTAGTCTCGTGTATGGGGGTTTTTAGAGTAAAGCACCAGACTGGAGGAGATGGCAGAGCGGCTTAACGTAGAGAACTAATAAAGCGGAAATCATTTCTACAGTTTTGGAGGAAATGTACAAACTCCTTTCATATGCAGCTCTGATTATTAATCCAGCCAAGCATGAGGAATTTTTATATTGTACAAAGAAAATGGCAGGTCATCAGAGGAAAGTCTGTAGAGTCTGCGGACACACCGTCAGCTGAGCAAAGCCTTATTTGGGAACATTGAAGCTTCAGCTCCTCTTTTATGATCATTTTACAGAATTAGAACTGGCCCTCGGAGTGTTGTGACATGACGCTCCCGCCTCAGATGGATTTCCACGTATGATCCCATATAATAGGATTACACTACTTGCTTATGTAGCAATTGATGAATGCAATGATGAGACGTTCTCATGAATCCTTTGTTGTATTTGTAGGCCACAATTATAAGTTGAATTTAGTCAGTTTTTAATACATTTTAAAAAAAGAAAAGTATAACATGAGAATTTACATGCGACAGTACAAACTAAAGGTCATCACGGTGGCTCAGTTGCTTTGCAGCACTGGGGTCCTTGGTTCAAGTCCCACCATGGACAACATCTGCAAGGAGCTTGTATGTTCTCCTTTTTTTTTGCGTGGTTTTCTTCTGACACTCCAAAAACTAACTGATAAGGAATGTAGATTGCGAGCCCCTATGGCGACAGAGATGATGTCTGTAAAGCGCTGTGGAATATAATGGCGCTATGTAATTCAGTAAAATAAAATAGTGCAAAAAAAAATTCACAAAGAGCGGTCGTTTTAACACGTCTTGCTTGATGATGAGAGTTAAAAACTTATAGATGCAGAGGTTAAGTTCCTAAACAACTTGGATATCGAGCCAGTGACTGTCTAGTGTCACCTATACACGTCAAAGTCATCCAAACCCTCCGATTTCTGGGGTCCCATGAGAATTGGGAGGATTGAATTTAATCTCCCCAAACTTTTCTTGCATGCAGATCAGCTTTCTTCATAGAGAACTCATGAACATGCAGCTGAGATAGCTGTTGGCTGAAGGATGATCACCCACAGATACTGGTGTAAAGATGCTTATACAACTTGGAGCAGTCGGCCAAACTGATGACTCTCTCAATCTCCCTCATTATTGTGCTCAGGTCATCTGAGTGTGCATATGTTTTCATTAAGAACGGCGAAAAATGGTTCCAAAGTGTTAATTTTAACAAAGCCTGTTGACCATCTAATGTCTATGGGGGGCCTACCAATGGTGGCTGCTTATCTCATGAAGAAACAGAAAAGTTGGGCTGTAAGTCAAAATGCCTGATTGTTTTCCCCCAGAATATAGATAATGTTGAGGGAGAGGTCAGGCACATAAAATTGCAATTCTTGATATTATTGTTTCCTTAAGAAGCTTGGCCCCAACGAGAGGTAGGCCACCATATTCATTAGATGGTTAACTTGCTGGTCCTCCTGGAAATTTGCAGGTTCTATCAGCTTTAATCTGATGGGTATAGAGGCCTTAAGATTTATTAGGCATTTACACTGCAAAATTCAAGATATCAAGATAATCCTGCAGTCTGAACAGGCTGGCGATCACCCAACAATCAACAAAAACGCTAATTCGTTGGGTGAGACGGTCTTTCAGTTTGTGCTGCCGAGAACAATGTCGGCCTTTGCCCACTAGGCAACCAATTACTGATCTTCAGTTGGGCTGAGTTATTAAACGACTGTCGATCAGCAAACGGGCAGGTCGACTGGTGTAAACAGTGCCTTATTCAGATGCAAGAAAATTACTGCAATAGAGATAAAATTAAAAGGCAGAAAAGCGGGAAAAAAAGAATGGCGAGTGGAGAAGGTTTGACTGCTTAGTCATTCTTTGAAAGTCAGGAGAGTTTCGCAACGTGACCCATGCTGGTTTATAGAAGACTCTTGCTTTTCACAGTGCATTTCTCTATTCTAGTCTTTCAGGTGGGATCTAAGTAGATTAGTGTCCTGATTGCAAACCTCCAGCATTGCTGCCATAAATAAGTCCATCCAGTGAAGCAGCCCCATGTAAACTATCTTTGTGTTAACACCATCCTTGCCAAGTGAGGCTGAAGCGCATTGAAATCAGGAAGCGTTAATAATCCCGCTGGTATTCCAGCTCAGTATGCCGAACAAGCCTTGTGCAATGTCCGTTATGTACAGTTGCCAGAGTAAAGTTATATTTAATTTGATTTTAATTGCGGAGAAAAGAGCCTTTCTTTGTTCCCGCTCGTAGACAGCTTCATTTACGCCGTGAATAGAAACCCCCCCATCTATTGTCCATGGATAACTTTGTTCCCGCTATTACGAAGTTCATTTAGGATTGTCCATTTAATGCATATTTTCCTTCTCCGCCAAGCCTTATTCCTTTAATGATGTAATACTTCTGGGAAATTGGTTGGCAATAATGAATTTACAGTGTGCAAGCAGCATCAAACAAAAATCCTGTGGGGGCTTGAGAAAAAGCAAGTGGTCCATTAAAATGAAAATCAATTAGGTCTACAAATTTTATAGAGAAAACACCACACCCCACCCTCATCCTTCTAATAATAATGATACGCTTACAAGTTGGTTCTGCCTACACGCCTTTAATATCAGCTTGTATTGATTGAAGGCAGGGCACACATATTAATGATGGTGCTGGATACCATTGATCGAATAAAAGGGCTTTTTCCTGTATCCATATCTATTATTTAAAGCCAGCGAGGCTCTCAACTGAGTGAGAAACCGAGAGAGATCCAGGCACTAATCTCAGAAGGAACATCGTTCTTAAAGGGGGTCTCCATTTTTAAGATTTTATATGGTGATCTGTTAGCGGCTCATTGCTCCCGCTAACAAAAAGGGGTCCTGAGCTTGTGATGACCTCTTGGATGTTCTCAAGTAACAGTTGGTCATAGAGTCATACAGTTGTGATCTCCGTATTTCCCTTGGAAAAAAAGAATTATTGTCTTCCTCTTGATAATCACCAAAAATCTTTGTGACCATCACACGGTTGAGTTTTCAGGCAGCATAGTCACAAGTTCGTTTCTTAAAGCGATTGTCCTGTGTAGATATTTTTTTTTTTTGTAAAGGCAGGGAATGATTTAAAAGAAAAACAAACTAATCACATGGGTATCACTTGATGCTCCTGGATCCTGTCAATTTCCATTTTCATCCCCACAGCTGCTTACATGTTGTCTACCCACATGACTGCTGCAGCCAATCGCAATGATTTGCTGCAGAGATTACATAGGGATGTAAACGGAGACCTTCCAGAAGAGTGAGGAAAGGAGCAGATTATTTTTTAAAGCTTTTTTTTCCTTTAGAAACAAATCATATTCTTGAAATTCTTTTTAAGATGTCCAACCAACAGATATGTCCTTCCTTGTTTTTCTTCTTGGCTCAACGTATCCTGAGATATGAAAAATATTTCACAATCTCTTTCAGTATGTGCATATACTGTGTGTTTCCGGGAGGCCAACCACTTATTGTGATGGGAATTGCCTCATGTTCTGATTTTGTATCGACTTTATCATGAGGAACTGGAGCGTTAACAAAATGTTGGGAAAGTTGAACGTGAACTCTTGAATATCTTGACTGTCGATGATGTCAGTTGGCCCTCCACTTTTCTGTTCTTAGATTTTTCCTTTTTGATTTCTCCCACCGGAAACACCAATAAACAGTTGTGTAAAGTATTAGCTTTTGAAAAACTTAAAGGAAAGTATCTACAAAGTTGTTGGGTAGAGTTCCGCTAGAAAACAAACTATGTAAACTCTGTTCCATTTGTGATGTTATAGGAAAGTCTTCTTCCTTTATTGCACTCACATTATTATTTCTGCGTTTCTTACCAGGATAATTCTACACAAAATCCGTGACAATTTTCACATTCGCCTATGAAGTGTTGTCTGTCTCCATTAGTGAGCTGATTTCATTAAAACATTGTCTCGAGGTTTTCCATCAGTGAAAGCCGCTTGCTTGGCTGACCTTGTATCTCGGAGGCATTATTGAACTCGGATGACACGTATGTTTCTAGGGATAGTGGTAAGGTTTCTAGGAGTCTCATCTTTCATATTTTGGATATGAACAGATGGACTAAAAGCTTGTCTACAACTACAGTGAAGGTAGAAGCGGTGAACTTTATTTGCTCATTTTTTGACCTTCATCATCAGTCCGGGACTCTAGAATGTAATGTCCTGGTTGTCCTCGCTGTAGGTTTACTCTTTGATTAAGGCATCGTTCACACGTCGGTTTTTCTCGTACGAGTGCTAAAAAGGCAAAAAAGGAAGAATTTTAGAAAGCCCATTAGTGTTGAGCAAGGTAGCTTGTAATCTTTTATATCTACAGACAGAGGTTGCATAACAAAGAGGGGATAAGAGGTCCCCAGATCCAGACATGTACATGCTCAGCACCGCTCCCAGCCATACAGCAAAATAGCACTTAACCATTAGCCCTTTCTACAGGTTGTCTCATTGCAGTCGCGCAGTGACAGTCTATTGTTATTGCCATTCAGGAATAATGTGAGACGTAGTTATTAAAGGGGTGTGTTACATATTGCTGTGAAATGTCTTCCTGGCCTCTGGCACTGGAAGAGAAGAGGCCAATTCCTAATCACAGTGTGGTGTAATGAATCCATTTGTACGAAGCAGTAATTAAAATGATCTAGCACTGAACATTCCCAGGGGCTTCAATTGTACAACACCCCTGGGGAAAGTCGGCTTTCCCCATATGTCAGCTGGCACTGCGCGTTTCCTCGCTCTGTCCTGCTCCATGGGTGCTAGGAGCTGCTCTCTAATGAATAGAAATGTAACAGGCCGCGCTGGGGAAAAAAATGAGCGGTGCTGTTCCTTGATCACGGAGCTTCATCCATTTTAATTAGAAGAAAGGCTAGTGAGCACTGTGACAAGTGTCTAGAATTAAAATCATTAATTTGTGTCAGGCTGAAAAGAGACTGCTAATGTGGATTTAGTGACAGCAGGGAAGGAATTAACCTTATTATTGCATCTGCATCATATTTGTGGCTTTTAGATTTTACTGTTTTTTACACTTTTTTGTTGTTATCGGATCTTTTTTACTACTAGAAATGAGGAGGTTTCCCTATAACAAGCTATTTTTTTTTTTTTTATTGGCCACAACAAACGTGCTGCCTGCCAAAACCTGGTGTGTGGGCAATGCTTATAAGAAGATTTAGTCTTAGCAGAGGGTTGACTAAATGGGTTTTTTTCTGTAATCCTTGAATCTTGGCAATATTTTCCTTATGCTTTGTCTTTTGTTTACATTTTAATCTTTGCTATTCCCTTTTTTTTTCTCCTAAATATGTCTTTAGTTTTACACATGCATATATGCACAAACATAATATATATTCATATCCATCTATCGAAGTATATACCCGTTAGTGTATGTGTGTTTATAAATAAGTAATGTGTGTGCATATGTGTTCGTGTGTATGCACAGGTATATACTGTTTATACCATTCAGCAGAAGATGAGAAAAATGGACAAAACGTATGAGTATATAGTTGTGTATATGGCTTGAGAAAGGTCCCCATATGGACCGGAATGTTGCCACACAGGACAATTAAATATCACCACTTGTACTTACGGTAAATTTTTGGAGTACTGCTTTCCCTTTTTCGTTTATCTGGAAGATTGGTCTTTGCCTGGGAAGTCCTGCACCCATGTACTTCTTTGTTGATGCCGCACCTGTTTTTTCCTTTGTGTATGTAGAGACCTATATTTGTGTTTTTATTTTTTTTATGTGTGTACGGATATATATATATATATATATATATATATATATATATATATATATATATATATGTGTGTGTGTGTTTTTTACAAACACCGTATATACTCGATTATAAGCCGAGGCCCCTAATTTTACTACAGAAAACTGGGAAACCTTATTGACTCAACTATAATCCAGGTGTGCATTGTCCCCTCATCCCTATCCTGGTCTGCATGGCTCCTCATCCCCTTCCTTGTATGCATGGCTCCTTATCCCCATCCTTGTATGTATGGTTCCTCACCTCTATCCTTGTCTGCATGTCTCCTCATCTCTATCTTGTCTTCATGGCTCCTCATCCCCATCCTTGTTTTCATAGCTCCTCATCCCCATCCTTGTATGCATGGCTCCTCATCCCCATCCTTGTATGCATAGCTCCTCATCCCCATCCCCATCTTTGCATGCATAGCTCCTTATCCCCATCCTTGTATGTATGGTTCCTCCTCCCCATCTTGTCTGCATGGCCCCTTTTCCCCATCCTTGTATGCATGTCTCCTTATCCCCATCCTTGTATGCATGGATCCTTATCCCCATCCATGTATTTATGGTTCCTCATCCCTACCCTGGTCTGCATGGCTCCTCATCCCCATCCTTGTATGTATGGATCCTCACCCCTATCCTTGTATGCATGGCTCCTTATCCCCATCCTTGTATGTATGGATCCTTATCCCTATGTATGTATGGTTCCTTATCCCCATCCTTCTATGCATGGATCCTTATCCACATCCTTGTATGCGTGGATCCTTATACCCAACCTTCTATGTATGGTTCCTCATTCCTATCCTGGTATGCATGGCTCCTTATTAGTAATGAGCGAGTATACTCGTTGCTCTGGTTTTCCCGAGCACGCTCGGGTGATCTCCGAGCATTGGTGATGAGCGAGTATACTCGTTACTCGGGTTTTCCCAAGCGCGCTCGGGTGGTCTCCGAGTATTTATGACTGCTCGGAGATTTAATTTCCTCCCAGCAGCTGGATGATTTGCGGCTACTAGACAGTTTGTTTACATTTGGGAATTCCCTAGCAACCAGGCAACCCCCACATGTGCTCAGGCTGGGTAGCAGCTGTAAATCATTCAGCTGAGTTGATGAAAACTAAATCTCCGAGCACTAACAAATACTCGGAGATCACCCGAGCAACAAGTACACTCGCTCATCACTACTCCTTATCCCTATGCTTGTATACATGCCCCCCATCAAAAAACATTAAAAAAAAGCATCCTACTTACCTTCACTTCGCTCCCTTGCAGCGTCTTGTTCCGGTACCCACAGCTGCTTTATGCTTGTAAACAGTGCATGGCAAGGACGTTATGCGCTGCTTACATGCAGAGCACAGCTGCCGGAATACTCACTGTCCTCCATGCCGGGACTCAGTGCATGGAGAGCAGCAAGTATTCATTGCTCTTTAATAGCACGCACAATGTCAGCCTCAGCCGCCGATTTCCTGCAGCCGGGCGGTCAGGTGTGCCAGTACAGTGAATATCCTTTTCTCTTTAGCAACACGCACAGGAGTTAGCCGCAGCAGCCGGCTACTGCCTCTGTGACTCGCTGCTCTGCTGTTCACCCTCGCCCTCCATTATCTGGTACAATGTATATAGTACAAATATAAGGTGTGTGGGGGGGGTGTAGGGGCATTTTCAGCACAAAAAATTGTGCTGAAAATCTCAGTTTATATGCAAGTATATACGGTGTTGGGGACCCTTGGAGATTTGTGTACCCAGATGACTTTAACCGAGGTTTCAGACTTTAATTACGGTAGCCTGTTAGGGTTATGGCTTGTTAACCATCATTGATAGGAAAGCCCAGGTGATGCAAATTTCCCAGCTTTATAAAAACCCATCCTTCTCTAACCTTGTGCCAAAAAACAGCAGCCATGGGTTCTTCTAAGCAGCTGCCTAGCACTCTGAAAATGAAAATGGTGGAGGCCCACAAAGCAGTAGAAGGCTATAAGAAGATAGCAAAGCATTTTCAAGTTGCCTTTTCCACAGTTCGAAGTGTAATTAAGAAATGGCAATTGACAGTGGAGGTCAAGATAAGGTCTGGAAGACCAAGCTAAATTTCAGTGAGCTACTTGTCGGATTGCTAGTGAGGCAAATTAGAACCCCTGCTTTACTGAAAAAGACCGTCAGAAAAAGTTTGCATACTCTGCAGTTGTACTACATTGTTGTACTGATCAGAGACACCTGCACAAATATTGCCTTCATGGGAGAGTCCTTAGAAGAAAACCTCTCCTGCGCCCTCACCATAAAATTCAGCTTCAGAACAGAAGTATGCAAAAGAACATCTAAACAAGCCTGATGCATTTTGAAAACAAGTCCTGTGGACCGATGAGGTTAAAATAGAACTCTCTGGCCACAATGATCAAAGATATGTGTGGAGAAAAAAAGAGCATAGAATTTCAGGAAAAGAACATCTCGCCAGCCATTAAGCATGGGGGATCAATCATGCTTTGGGGTGGTGATGCAGCCAATAGTACAGGGAACATTTCAAACCTAGAGGGAAGAATGTATTGAATGAAATTTCAATAAATTCTTGATTCAAGCATAACACATCTGTAAAAAAAAAAAGAAAAAAAAAAGCTGAAGATGAAAAGAGGATGGCTTCTACAAATGGATAATGAGCCTAAACACCCATCAAAATCCATACCAGACTTCCTCAAAAGGCGCAAGCTGCAGGTGCTGAAGGTTTTACAATGGCCCTCACAGTACCCTGATCTGAACATCATTGAAAATCTGTGGCTAGACCTCAAAATAGCAGTGCATGCAAGACGATCCAGGAACCTCACAGAACTGAAAGAATTTTCCAAGGAAAAATGTATGAAAATCCCTCAAATAAGAATCGAAAGATGACTCTTGGCTGCCTACAAAAAGCGTTTACAAGCTATGGTGCTTTCTAAAGGGGGTGCTACTAGGCGACAACCATGCAGGGTGCTCAAAACCTTTTTTTTTGTGTATTCTTAATTTATTGCCACCAAAAGAAGTCAGATTGGCTCATACAATGATTTGACTGGCATCCACATCTATTCTACACATTAATTGTGTAAGTCCGTCCAAAGTGACCTAAACAACTATAACCCTATAATAACTATAATCGACACAACTGCATCACCACCAAAGGGAAAACTAAACATTAAATGATGCCCATTGACAACTATGGACTATCCATGTAGAGATATAGGGCAGAGACCCTCTTTATAGCTTTTAGCCACTCTGATTTATAAATGAATGTCTTGAACTTGGACTCCCATCTCTAAATCAGATAGTGCCTGTAAAAATGCGATCAAAACCATAAATGACAGTTAATAAAGTTTTCAAAGATAAATAGTGATCTTCTTGTAAAATGACTATATTTAGGATCTGTATAAAACAAATAATATATGTGAAATGCCCTTTGTAAACCATGAAATGTCACTCAAATTACAGACATTTCTGCTGTATCTAGGTTTTTAATTGCAGTATCTGTTCTAATGTACTTTATACAGGTAGAGACTTCTTGAGAAAAAAATCCACAGGGCTGGAATGTCTTTCACAACCTTCTTATTTTTTTTTTCATTCTACAGTGAAACAGTGAAATGAATTACTATAAAATTTTATTTCTCAGCATTTTAGCCTCTCCTTTCCGTCAGGTCCAGAAAAAAAAAAAAAAAGTGAGACACTTGACGACCTGCGGGTCACCACCAGAGAATATAGCGGTGTCATCTTTCTGCGGCAGCCATCTGGAACGCTTACCATCAACTACAGGGGAGTTGAACAGCAGGACACTTTTTTTTTGGTGTATTTATAAAGTTCCCCATAAGACCATAATATTTTTATACCGGAAAGCAAATGTTTCTTTTTTTTCTTTTCATCTAAATATTTCCTTTCTCAAGCGCCCAATACCGGAGGTTATGAAATTGTTTTTACAGACCCCACAGACGGTCACCAACTTTTTTTTTCTTTCAGTTATTATGAAAACCAATACTATATTAAAAGATGCTACGAAATGTAAAATCTAAGCTGGAACTTTTTTTGTTTTTAGGTGTAAATAATTACTTTTTTGCACCTGTGTTTATTTCTACTTTATGAAGTTGGGGGTTATTTTTTTGGTTAATTGAAATGATGGATGTAAGTACAGGATGATTTTGATGTGAAGTTTGTGAACCTTTTGTATTGTTCACGCCTCCACTCCCCTTACCATGACCTTAGTTAGGCACATACCTGGGAAGACGTGGCACTAACGAGCCACTTTGCCAAGCCCAGTAATTTTCCCCCCCTGTGAAAAGGGACAAAGTAGCACCATACACATTCTTCTTGCCAAGTAAAAGAGAGGATGAGCCAAGCCACGATTGGGCTCAATAGCTTCCTTATGTTCCTCTTTTATGGTGTCTAGTTGGCCATAGATATGTGACATTTGTAGGTCAAAGAATCTTTTAGCCTCTTTTCCTTCCGTTTCCCCAGATGCTTCACTTTCCCCAGATGTTTCTGCAGCGCCCCAGGGTCCTGGCCGTTGCAGTAATATCATTCTCATCTAGGGGGGAGTGATGTTACGTTTGAAGGCAATAAATGAGATCTCCTCACCAGGTAATCACAAACATACAACACACTTCATACTCCAGTCAACCAGGGGGAGCTATGCTCCTATTAAAGCACTCTTCACAATTAGGTAAGCTGACTGAGCTTGGCTCAGGACAGTTGCTATCTGAGCTCTGCTCAGGTAGTGGGTCCCTGACAGGGGTGGGATCCTGTCAGAGACCTAGACAGAAGGCCATGGAGCTGCGCCTGCCCAATGTGTGGCAGCTTCCAGAAAGAGACACTGAAGGAGAACTGTATTGTAAAGCGTGAGAAGTCATAGCAAAAGGAGAGGAAACCAGAAGGAGTTCTGCCCTGCACAGGCTGCCTCCTTCTGAGGCGCAGGATCCCGGTAGCCAGAACACCGAGGGAGCAATAGTCCTTTATGCCTTGCTCCAGAGACCAGCAGGACAGCTAATTTCACGTTACCTGCCCGACCCTATACCCAGGAGGCACGGTGGCAATTTGTGGGGGCTGGGGCGTGCTAGAGTCCCTGTAAAAAGCCTCAGGCCACCAGTCATACGGGTTTGTCCTCTCCATCCGGGGGACAGAGAGAGACACAACATCTAGAACATCTACTACAGTTGTGAGGACCTTATGAGAAGCTCAGCAGTAAGGTACTACAACACTCGGCGCTAGAGGAAGGCTACTGATTTCCACCTGGATAAGGGGACTCTGGATTTGCCTTCAGACCAGCCGGACTCTGCCTGCCCTGTGGTCTGATGCTCTGGACTGTGGATTCTGAAGCCTTCAGTAAAAAGGTAAAGAGACTCCAACCTTGTGTCCTCATTCTTCACTGCGCCTCTCACCAACCACCATCTACACACTGGGAAGCCCTGAGGATACACACTGGGAAGCCCTGGGGATACACTTCACCTGTGGGAAGTTATACCATCTATCTGCTATAACATCACCCCAGCGGACCCCTAATAAGCGTCGGTCACCCTAACTGAATACCACAGGTGGCGTCACGAACATTTCCCCTTTAAAGACCTTTCCCCCATTTACAGCGGATGTCCCTAGGGCCACGGACTGGGTCAGCCACCGTGACATACCCCTTGAGAACCGAAGGGCCCGGTACCGAGTACCCCACTGCCCTACGGGGGGCGATCCACTTCCCTTTCCCCAGAGGCTTCCCTGTCCCCAGATGCTTCCCTGTCCCCAGATGCTTCACTTTCCCCAGATAAAGCCATTGGAAAGAGAAGACTGTTCACCTGACTGGAGATAATCCACCAGTTCATTTGTTGTCTGAAAATACTGAAGATAGGGTCCATCGACAAGACATTGAGCACCATTAACAATAAAGTAGGGCCGAAAACGTACATTTGAGAAAAGAACCCAAAGATTTTGCTTCCAAGTTTATTTTTGCCATCACACCTAAGGAATCTGCTATGTCATCCAACATTTGCTTTATGTAGGAACAGCTTTAGTGCAATTTGACCTAGAAGTGAAATGTCTAGTTTTAACAATAAATCTCTGTACCATTTTAACACGTTTTAATACAGGGAACAAAGGTTCCTGTTCTGGGAAGATGCACACAAAAACTACTTTAATGCCTGCAATTTTCCGGAAAATGGTACTTTAAGGACAACTCAACTTTTGAACAACAATTTCCAACATTTCTAAATGTCAAGTGAATATTTAGCATTTTATTATTTTTTCCCCTTGCTCTGGTTTGTAAGGATGTTTTCTTCTTTCTTACTCCAGAAAGAAAAACTGAGGTTATAGGTACTTTTTTTTAAAACCTGGATTTAAGTGACTAACACTATAAAGGTCTGGTTAGGCAGAGAATTTGTTAATACATATAGGAATGCTGCTGGGTTGGAGGGTGTGGGGGACCTGACAGGTTCCCTCTAATATGTACAGCAATTATTGATTAAAAATGAAAATATATTGGGAAAAAAAATCTAATTGGATGTTAGATATTTGGAGATTGTATGCAAAAGTGACACAAGGACTCTCATGTTCCTTCTTTATACAAGCTTGTGAAATCTTATCAAGCCTGCAACCTTTTATATGTGGAAATTGGGATCTTTGTAAGTAAATAACCAGCTATTATTATGATTTATCTACAAAGTGCTGACACATTGCACAACTCTATTTATTCAATCAGATTATTTCCATCTTCTGGGGATTGTGCAAACTGATTTATGTATCTTAAATGTGTAAATTATGACCAGTTTTCAATAAAACCAGGTAACTTGCCAGCAGGGTTTTCGATTTATAATAGAAAGCTAGATCTGCTGGAAATGTGAGGAGAACATATAAAAAATCATCAAAATAAAATGTCTGGTTGGGACCTTGCCAAAGTGACAGCGAGGAAGTTTTCTGCTCTAATGACTGTTAGGGTGCGTGTCCACGGTCCGTAATCACGGTGCTTTGGATGGAGCGGCTAACTCGCTCCGCCCAAAGTGCCGCCCCCTTCTGTACGCGCGGTGATTCCGGATGTGTCCATTGCACACATCCGGAATCTCCGCACCCTCTACATAGGGCCCTGTGATTTACCTTGCGGCGACGTAGCGTCGCCGCAAGGTAAACAGACATGCTGCATTCTAAAAAGACGCGCCGCATGTCCGGAAACGCAGGGCCGCCGGATGTGTGTTCGCACGCATGGTGGAGATGGGATTTCATAAAACCCCCTCCACTGTAACATCTGGACGCTGCTGGTTGAACGCTGCGGTTGTACACAGCGTTCAATCTGCAGCTAATCCGGATGTAATCCTGAAAGTGGACACATACCCTTAAGGTCCTTGCACACAAGTGAATTACATGACCATGTTTGAACTGTATCTCGTCCAATTTGTCAAGTTGCAACACACAAGGTGATAGAATCTATGAATTCAGCATGATCATTAGCATGCATTCTAATCAGGGATTCTAACGGGCTGCTATGTTGCAACATTTCATGCAGTCATATGCCAGAAAACTGGTGAAAACCTAGTGCTTAGAGCTGATCCCTGGAGTGTTCCATGAGGTGGAGATCAATGCATGATCACCATATTGTTAAAGGGGTTGTCCGTTATCAATCAACCCTTCTTCTAGTGCTAAAGTAACCCAGATTAAAAGCAAACAATGAAACCCTCCCGAATCTGTGCCGTTCCAGCAATGTCAGCACTGTTGCTTTTGCAGTCATGTGACATTATGTGAAGTGGCCACTGCTGCCAGTCAGCCGGATGCCAAACCGCTGATTGGCTGCAGCCATCACTATTTTGTTGGTGCGGATGTTGACGTCTCTCAAAGGGCGCTGGTTTGGATGCTAAGTATTCCTTTTTCTTTTTTGTCTATTAGTGGATATCTTTTAAGGGATCCTTGTTAAAAGCAGAAACTCCTCTAAGTTGGTAGTAGAATTAATCACATTTTTCAAGATTCGGTTTCTGATTACGATCATCAGCGAATATTGGTTTTGCAATATTCACCGAACGTCATTGGGAGTAGAAATTACCAAATATATTCGAAACTGATCCGCAAACATAAATTCGGCACGAATAGGGTTTCAAAATGGCACGAATATGGCAAATTCATATTTGGCGAACAAATTCAAACAACTCGCTCAACTCTTGTTGTTTTTTTGTCTCTCTTTTTACAAATAAATATATTTAAGATTCATTTTATTTGTGTGGCATTCACGTGTGTAAATGACAGCAGTGTTGTGTCCTGTCTGAAATCCTGTTCCAGTGTTATGGCGGCACTTATTTTGAAAGCAATATTCATTTATCGCGTCTTCTCTGTTATGGCGACTTTTCACTTGGTAACCTTTTGCACCGGCTTCATCTTGGAGGACCTGAGAGTGCAATTTTAGTCTCTTATTGTACTGCATTAGATCAGTTGGTTAAGAGAATTTTTTCTTTATTGAGAGTGACTGTAAAATTCTGGTAATAAAAAGTATAGAGTCCAGATGTTGCTGGGAGAAGGGTGACACATGGAACAGCTCATTGTATGTACTAACTAGAGCATCGTGATCCTGCCCTTCAGCAAATTGGAGGACACTAATTTTCTTCTATTTTATACCTCTTCTCTTCTGGGCATCTCACGACTTTATATGTCATTGATGGGAAACTGTTCTGCAAAGACGTCTTGTTGTGGTGTGTCCAGGAGATTCACAAATATCTGACAATGTTTCCCAGATGACTCCTTTTGTACAGTTTTAAAAACAATTTTTTGGATTGTTTGCCAGATATAATTCCTACCGAGCGTAACAATGTGATCTCTGTGGGAATAAGAAGCTACGTGTACTGTAGTTTTAACATGCCGACAATATATGGTTGGTTTAACTGGCTATTCATTGATTATAATGGTTGCCATTGGGCCACCATACGTTTACCCAAACACCTTTCGATCCTCTGTAGAAGAAAATACCATTGTGGCTTTCTTTAGAGTCTTAGCTATTCCCTCTTAAAGGAATAGAGCAGACCTTGACGATTTGGGGGTGCCTGACCACTGGGATCCCCAGCTATGCCATGAATTGGACTCAGAAACCCAGGAACCATGCTCTGCAGGGCCCAGTCTTGAATGGAGCAGAAGTGCTCAAGCTTGACCTCAGTTCTAATAATGTTCTATGCGACTGCCTGAAAAAGAACAACGGAATGTATGGCAACTTGGTTAACTGGATGGGTCGATTCTAGCCTTTCTACTGTGTATTGAAGCCCACCTCAGAAAGGCCCATACAGGCGAAAATTGTGTCCGACAGAGCACACATCTGCATCATTAAAGACAATGACCCCAGTGAGCGTAAATTGCCAAACCTCGTTTTCCATGGCTTCAGCCGTAAGCCCCTCGTAGCCACTCGCCGTAGACTAAAATGCTATATGAGACAAGCCGTATAGGTTCAGACAGTGTCCGTACCCATCTTATATGCTTGCCGCATCCTGCACGATAAGTAGTAACTAACCAATGTGTCTCAGGAGCAGAACAGCCGTGCTGTACATCGCCATGCTGCCGCCCCTGTGAGATGATTTAAGCCACCAACCGAAGCCCCAATCGGATGGGCAATCAGTTCTTTGCATGACAAAGATTAGATGCAATAAAAAGAGAACAAGAGAAGACCTTCCAAATTAATCCAATGTGGAAAAGTCATGTATTGAACTGTATTGATAAGCCCATGGTGTGTTTTTGGACATGCTAGGTCTGTCACCACAGTTTAGTTTGTCTGATATTGTCTCGGTTTGCAGGTCTTTTCTTTGGCTCCCCTCCTCCCATTAATGTAAATGTTGCCTTATAGGTTTGCGGTGGATTGAAATGTGCAGTGAAATGTGGAAGTGCAGAGAGAAGGCTGTCAAAATATGGTCTCGTTGGAGTGCTGCGCTGAATATGTGAGCCTGCTTCCTCAGCAGCTCACCTAATTGTCAGGGCTTTCCAGAAAGGCAGCGGCCCTGCAGCACACCGTAATGGTCCATCAGACTGGCACCTGTGTATATTGTGTAATCACTATCCGTCAGGCTTGACATTTCTCAACTTTCTTTTGAAGGCATATGTGTGCATTTAAAATGCATAGCTTACAGTAAGTAGTGTATCTGGAACAGCGGCTTAGCAAGAGCGGAAAAAAAACCCTCCTCTCCTGCTCGTTTCTTCAGTCAAAAATATATGATGGGAAAATGTGCCCAAAGCCATTGTAGTTCTCCACGTAGCCGATCGGGGAAAGATTTTCAGACAGGCTGCAGAGACAAAATATGTGTTCTACAATCCTGAATTGTAAATACTTTCTTTACTTTAATTTCCTTTCCATATAGCACTCATGGATTCTGGAAATCTTATTTTTCTTTTTTCGTGACTTGGCAATGCAAACATCAGTGGTGAAGTGCTCCAGAAAAAAGCTCATGTGCCTAATCTTGGTGAGCGATGGCTGCCCGGCTCTGGGGATCCATCTAACCCTGTTATCGAGTAATGTAAAAGTGAGCTACACGCTGCACACGATACACCTCCTATAGCACAAAATAATGGGCAAAAACGCAAAGTTTTAACCTGTTCACCCCGAAGCCTGTTTTCAACTTCCTGGCCAGGCCATTTTTTCAATTCTGACCACTGTCACTTTATGAGGTCATAACTCTGAAACGCTTCAACGGATCCTGGTGATTCTGAGATTGTTTTCTCGTGACATATTGTACTTTATGATAGTGGTAAAATTTCTTCGATTTGACTTGCGTTTATTTGTGAAAAAACGGAAATTTGGTGAAAATTTTGCAATTTTTAAACTTTCAGTTTTTATGCCCTTAAATTAGAGCGTCATATCATACAAAATAGTTAATAAATAACATTACCCACATGCCTGCCTTACATTAGCACAATTTTGGAAACATAATTTTTTTTGTTAGGAAGTTATAAGGGTTAAAATTTGACCAGCGATTTCTCATTTTTACAACAAAATTTGCAAAACCATTTTTTTTAGGGACCACCTCACACTTGAAGTCACTTTGAGGGGTCTATATGACAGAAAATGCCCAAAAGTGACACCATTCTAAAAACTGCACCCCTCAAGGTACTCAAAACCACATTCAAAAGTTTATTAACCCTTCAGGTGCTTCACAGGAATTTTTGGAATGTTTAAAAAAAATTGAACATATAACTTTTTTTCACAACATTTTTACTTCAGGTCCAATTTGTTTTATTTTTCCAAGGATAAAAGGAGAAATTGGACCCCAAAACTTGTTGTCCAATTTGTCCTGAGTACGCTAATACTCCATATGTTGGGGTAAGCCCCTGTTTGGGCGCACGGGAGAGCTTGGAAGGGAAGGAGCACTATTTTACTTTTTTCAACGCAGAATTGGCTGGAATTGAGATGGGACGCCATGTTGCGTTTGGAGAGCCCCTGATGTGCCTAAACAGTGGAAACCCCAATTCTAACTGAAACCCTAACCCAAACACACCCCTAATCCCAACCATAACCCTAACCACACCCGTAACCCCAACCGTAAATGTAATCCAAACCCTAGCTTTAACCCTAACTTTAGCCCCAACCCTAACTTTAGCCCCAACCCTAACTTTAGCCCCAACCCTAACTTTAGCCCCAACCCTAACTTTAGCCCCAACCCTAACTTTAGCCCCAACCCTAACTTTAGCCCCAACCCTAACTTTAGCCCCAACCCTAACTTTAGCCCCAACCCTAACTTTAGCCCCAACCCTAACTTTAGCCCCAACCCTAACTTTAGCCCCAACCCTAACTTTAGCCCCAACCCTAACTTTAGCCCCAACCCTAACTTTAGCCCCAACCCTAACTTTAGCCCCAACCCTAACTTTAGCCCCAACCCTAACTTTAGCCCCAACCCTAACTTTAGCCCCAACCCTAACTTTAGCCCCAACCCTAACTTTAGCCCCAACCCTAACTTTAGCCCCAACCCTAACTTTAGCCCCAACCCTAACTTTAGCCCCAACCCTAACTTTAGCCCCAACCCTAACTTTAGCCCCAACCCTAACTTTAGCCCCAACCCTAACTTTAGCCCCAACCCTAACTTTAGCCCCAACCCTAACTTTAGCCCCAACCCTAACTTTAGCGGGAAAATGGAAATAAATACATTTTTTAAAATGTTATTATTTTTCCCTAACTAAGGGGGTGATCAAGTGGGGTTTGATTTACTTTTATAGCATTTTTTTGGCGGATTTTTATGATTGGCAGCCGTCACAAAGACGCTTTTTATTGCAAAAAATTGTTTTTGCATCACCACATTTTGAGAGCTATAATTTATCCATATTTTGGCCCACAGAGTCATGTGAGGTCTTGTTTTTTGCAGGACGAGTTGACGTTTTTATTGGTACCATTTTCGGGCACATCACATTTGTTGATCGCTTTTTATTCCGATTTTTGGGAGGCAGAATGAACAAAAACCAGCAATTCCTGAATTTTTTAGGGGGGGCGTTTATACCGTTCCGCATGTGGTAAAATTGATAAAGCAGCTTTATTCTTCGGGTTAGTACGATTACAGCGATATCTCATTTATATCATTTTTTTATGTTTTGGCGCTTTTACACAATAAAAACAATTTTATATACAAAATAATTGTTTTTGCATCACTTTATTCTGAGAGCTATAACTTTTTTATTTTTCTGCTGATGTTGTATGGCAGCTTTTTTTTTGCGGAAAAGATGACATTTTCAGTGGTACCATGGTTATTTATATCCGTCTTTTTGATCACATTTTATTGCACTTTATGTTCGGCGGTATGATGATACAGCATTGTTTTTTGCCTCGTTTTTTTTTTTTTTTTTTTTGCTGTGTTCACTGAAGGGGTTAACTAGTGGGATAGTTTTATAGAGCAGGTTGTTATGTACGCAGCGATATCAAATATGTGTATTTTTATTGTTTTTTTTATTTACATAAATAAATGAATTTATTGGAAAATATTTATTCATTTATTTTTTTTCTTTATTTGAGGATTTTTTTTTTTTATGCATTCTATTTTTTTTTTTAACTTTATAACATATCACTATATTTCATCAGATCGCTGATCTGACACTTTGCATAGCACATAGCAAGCCACCTGAGTGAAGGACCCTGAAGGAGCCCCGCTTCCATTTTGGATCCGGGGACTCCTTCCAGAACACCGGAACAACGCGATCGCATCGCGTTGTTCCAGTGGGAGAGCCCCCGTCCCTGCGCGATGCCCCTCTATGTTGCTGTCACTACTGTCACATACAGCTGACACCCTCACGCGATCGCCGCGGTGCTCACTGTGAGACCGTGCGATCGTGCCGCCGTACTACCGTGTTTCCCCGATAGTAAGACAGCGTCCTACATTCTTTTACCACTCAAAAGTCCCACTATGTCTTACTTTCGGGGTATGTCTTATATTGGAAAATTGCGCCGTATATTGCGATTGCGCCGTAAGTAGTGTTGAGCGGTACCTTCCGATACTCAAAGGTATCGGATGGTATCGGCCGATATCCAAAAAGTATCGGATATCGCCGATACCGATACCCGATATCAATGCAAGTCAATGGGACACAAGTATCGGAAGGTATCCAGGATGGTTCCCAGGGTCTGAATGAGAGGAAACTCTCCTTCAGGCCCTGGGATCCATATTCATGTAAAATAAAGAATAAAAATAAAAAATATGGATATACTCACCCCTCCGGCGGCCCCTGGACCTCCCTCTTGTTGCCTTTCCACAGCACAGGTTATGAGGAAGCTGCAGATTCTAGTGGGGAGCCTGAAGGACCTGTGATGATGTCAAGAAGAGGGAGGGCTCTGAGCTGCTCTGAGCTGCCATGTGACGCTCCAGCCCGCCCACTTCTTATATCATCACAGGTCCTGTGTGTGCACAACACTCGGCGTCCAAGCATGGCAGGCAGGTATGCAGATATCTCCTGGCCCCTGCTGCTGCCTCCTCCTCCCACAGACAGGAATCAGCAGCTGAGGAAGCCATGTGTGTCCCTGCTTAAGTGCAGCATTCATTTGCTGCTCCCGGCTCACCACTCAGCCGATCGGTGGACGGGGAGCCGCTAATGAATATTCACTGCACTTAATCATCGGGACCACGTGGTTTCCCAGCTCTGATTCCGGGCAGCGGGGTAATGCAGCAAAAGGTACCGGTACGGCTTATATTTTTCAAACGTACAGTTTACTATGTCTTACTTTCGGGGGTGCGTCTTACATTAGCCGACCCCGCTAAAACCCCCACTACGTCTTACTATCGGGGGTGTCTTACTATCGGGGAAACACGGTAGTACTGCGGTTTGTGGGAACTCAGTTCCCGCAGAGCAGTACTAGTACGGCGCATGTCAGGAAGGGGCTTGTCGGAGGTAGAAAGTAGTGATGAGTGATCGTGCTGACATAAGATGTTATCTCAGCATGCTAACTGAATGTCTTCAGTGTGCTGCATGTCTTACGGCTAACAAACAGGCAATCCCTGCATGTATTGCGGCTGTTAAACAGACTAGAGATATGCAGCCGCGGGGACTCAAACATATTATTCGAGCATGCCGAAGACACTCGGTTAGCACCCAAGCATGCTTGTATAACACCTTATTGCACCATACTAGTCAAACAGCTGGATCAAAAACGTAGTCTACAACATTTTTTGATCTTGATATGATCTGACTATATTGTTAGGCAAAGTCTATTACAGAAAAAAAGACACTATCCAGACAAAATGGACATATTGCAATCCAGTCTTACTTTTTATGGAAACTCTTTTGTCCTTTTGTTTACTGCAACTCATGATACTTCTACCATTTTGTCTTTGTTTTCCCCTTTACTTCCCTATTTTTGCATCAAAAACATGATTTGAGTCCACAAATTTTCAACTTTTTTGGTCTATCTCCATAGGATTCAGGCAAAGACACGAGAGCTTCGTGAAAGACAAGCTAGAGAAAAGGACTATGCTGAGATCCAAGAATACTCAAAGAACTACGGAGGGGCAGAAGAACCCACCTATGCCAACACCGGCCATTATGACACAGCTGCAAGCAGTGGTACGCTAAATATGAACAGCAGACCGCAGAGTCCAAGAGATAACAAGCAGATGGAAGCATTGTATGCTCAAGTAAAGAAACCGAGGGGTTCAAAGCCTCCACCTGTAGACAGGTAGGCACTAGACAAGAATCAGTGCGTCCTTTACCATGAATTCTTAATGTCTTACATTTTTACTGTGAATGGTCCTTTACCAGTGTCTGATTATTTTTTTTTTGTTTTACAAGTATGTTCCGAGTAGTGCTATCTATCTTTTGTAACTAAGCAACTCTTATACATAATTTTAATGGAACTAAAATAAAGTATTTTATATATGAAAAGTCTTTATGTCCGTTGGTGGTGTTCTACTTACATGATGGTTCGGTGCATTTACATTAAAGAGAATGTATCATCCATTTTTCTTTCTTGTAGAGAAGAGAAATGTGTTTTGAATTTTTATATTTTTTTTTAGCTTTTTATTTTCTTTATACAAAAAAAAAACAACTCTTTCTTGACAGCCACCATATTGGTGAAGCACCCTTCCTGTGTTGTCTTTATAGGCAATACAGGAGGGTATATGTGTGCTTTATAGCTGCTGTACTAAGCGTTAGGGCTCATGCATATGACCGAATAAATCATACGAGTATTATCTGTGGTTTGACCGACAGTACTCATACCCATGTTATTCTATGGGGCTGTGTACTAGCTTTTACCCTTTACCAAGTGGTCTGAGGGAAAAAAAAATCACATCATGCATGATTTGCCTCCGAGAATCAGATGGCGTGCGCCCATTT
This sequence comes from Ranitomeya variabilis, assembly GCF_051348905.1. Classification (NCBI taxonomy): domain Eukaryota; kingdom Metazoa; phylum Chordata; class Amphibia; order Anura; family Dendrobatidae; genus Ranitomeya; species Ranitomeya variabilis. The sequence continues at coordinate 55,463,451 of NC_135237.1, read as the reverse complement.
CATGTCTATGGGTATGTAAAAAAAAAACAAAAAAACGGACCGCACTCGGTTGACATCCGAGTGCTGTCCGATTTTAAAAGGAGGATAATGGAGGAGGTGGAGAATTTTTTTTTCTCTCTACTGCCAAGAAAATCTGATCCCACTCTGATCAGAAAGCATAGTCAGACCGATTTTCTTTGATGGAGAGAAACAGGTCTTGTGATATTGGCTTAAGCCAGATAAAAGTGCAGCAGTAATACAGTTGTCAGGAAGAAATGAGGTTCTGTATCCTCCAACAGAACAGGGAGTGACATGGGTACTGCGTGCAAAACTGTATATACATTGCTACCATAATGCCATATCTAGACCACCAACAATACATGAGAGTTGGCATCAAATCCTCTGCTCACTCTGACCCAGTCTACACTGCAAAGCGGTGAAATGAACTGCACAAAAAATATCCGCACATTTGTGTTTTGTCCAGTAAGCAGTTTAAAAAGAAATATTAAATAATATATTTTTTCTTTATTTTATAGTTCATATTCATATCACCAACATTTTGTGAAGACAATATTTGGATTGAAATCTAGTGATGAGCGAGTGTACTCGTTGCTCGGGTTTTCCTGAGCACGCTCAGGTGATCTCCGAGTATTTGTTAGTGTTCGGAGATTAGGTTTTCATCACGGCAGCTGAATGATTTACAGCTACTAGACAGCCTGAGTACATGTGGGGGTTGCCTGGTTGCTAGGGAATCCTCACATGTAGTCAAGCTGTCTAGTAGCTGTAAATCATTCAGCTGAGGTGATGAAATCTTAATCTCTGAACACTAACAAATACTCGGAGACCACCCGAGCAACGAGTACACTCACTCATCACTACTGAAATCCTGATTTTCTTTATTTTTTTATTTTTTTGTGTAATCATACATTCTCGTTAATGGCCTTTACACAGGTTTGGGCTGTTGATATAAAAGGATTTTATCTCCTCTTTTTAGACCAATTCTAAATCACGTTGGAAATAAAAGAAAAAAAAATCACAAATTAAAGCAGCCAGGTTGTGGTTGTAATAATGGCCTTTTCATTGTGTGTTGTCTTTTTAGGCTGTGAGCTCCTCCATTGATTTCTTGCCTAAGCCCTTTGATATTTAAGCGTGTTTTTTACTACAAAGAAATTGCCTGGAAAGGTGACAAGCCCTAAATAAGTTTGTGCCGTTAAAAAAAAGGGGGGGACTTTACTGGTAGCCTTTTTTTTCTTATTAGAAGATCCATTCTGCAGAAATTGACTTTGCAGCAAGTCTTTCTTGTTGACCTAATTAGGAGCCCTGTCGAAATTCTGCTTCGTAATCTTAAAGTTTGACTTCAGTTTTACCATCACATGCCACATTTTATACTTGGCACTGGGGATCCTTTTTGCTTAACATGGTCTGAAACACAATGCAAAAAAAAAAAAAAAGCTCTGCAATTTGTTTGCTCTTAGCGATGTTTAATTGGAAAGCTGTGAAATGTTAACTCGAGCCCTTGGGTTAACCTGAAACGCATCTTTTCAAAGCTTTGGCTTCATCCTGAAAGGGTAGATTAGACGGGCATCTAACGGTTTCCTCCCTCAAATGTGAAATATCATGATACAGCTCTGTGTTTTAGGGCTTATACTTTTTTTTTTTTTCTTTTTTTTTTTATGTGTATGAAAAAAGGCAAACTAAAATTATGGAGCTGAAATGATTAAAGAATTTAATTGGAATTAACCCTCACCTCCAGTTATTGAAAACAATGAGTTGTGTATCATTATCTAAATATCACCTTTGTATACATAGTGCATCAGTACGAAGACGGTTCTCCGTACGTGACTGTTGCGGTAAATATAGCAAATTTAGATCATGTTTTTTCTTTGACTCTTTAGAACACTACATTGCGTCATCCCTCTTATTCTTCATGGGAATGAGTGTAAAGATGCTGGGTGCTATCATTTGTCTCGCCCCTACAGTGTCCGACACTGTCGGCTTTTTTCGGTCAGCCAACTCTTCTGGCAAGAAGAGTTGTCAAAACTGAGTGTCATTTTATTTTTATGTTTCAAGGAGGAATAACAGAAGGACAGCACAACACATTTTACAAAGGTGTGCCCCAGAATAGTACATTTCCTAATTAATATAAAAAATATAAGTTTTTACTAAAACATATATATATATATATATATATAATCAGATGAGTGGACAGGTCCTATACATGGTGGAAGTCCTTTATAAGGTGGAAGTCCGGGATCTGCCCCTTTCAGCTGTCAGGGAGGAGAAGGTCCACAAGACTCTAGCTATGGATTGCCGATGAGGACTCTGGACTAGGGTCCTGCAACTACTTCTGCTCAACTTTAGCAGTTACCTAGTAATCATCTTCTCATCGGTGGTTTTGTTGCATGTAATTTAGTATATTTTTATTGTTCATGTCTGACAACAGTAAGACTTTTGTCTTTGTAGAGTAGGTAATTTCAGAGAATGTTGCTGGGATGTAAAGCCTGAGGATGTGTAGACTGGCAGCCTAATCCAAAGAAGGGTCAGGATGTGTTGCAGGTTATAATGTCGCTGATGAAGATTTAAAGGGCATCGGTCAGTAGGATCAACCCTGCTAAGCCGTCTACATAGGCATGTAGGTCAGAGAAGGTTGAATCAAATGATACCTTGATATCCGCAATTCAATGAATGGTTAACGAGAAATCCATGTTTTTATTTAATACAAATGAGTTTAAAAGATCTTTGTTCCAGAGAAGGATTTTACGTAGAATCTGCCTTCTGAGATGATTGTAATCCTAGCAACACCCCTGTAAATTATCCCCTCTCCCTTTGTGGATCAAATGTATGGGTTCGTGGTAGTGTCAATTATAGAATGCATACGTTCCTGGTAAATTTGATGTCCCATGTCTCATTGGTGACATGGTGATACCTACCAGGAGCCCATACATTCTAACATCTACCCTACCAGGGGCCCATACATTCTAGCATCTGCCCTACCAGGAGCGCATACATTCAAGTATCCTTCCTTCCAGGTGCTCATACATTCTAGCATCTGCCCTACCAGGAGCCCATACCTTCTAGCATCTGCACTACTAGAAACCTATACATTTTAGCATCTGCTCTACCAGGAGCCCATACATTCTAGCATCTGCCCCACCAGGAACCCATACATTCTAGCATCTGCCCTACCAGGAGCCCATACCTTCTAGCATCTGCACTACCAGAAACCTATACATTTTAGCATCTGCTCTACCAGGAGCCCATACATTCTAGCATCTGCCCTACCAGGAGCGCATACCTTCTAGCATCTGCCCTACCAGGAACCCATACATTCTAGCATCTGCCCTACCAGGAGCCCATACATTCTAGCCACATAAGGAGAGGGGAGCAATTTACATACAGGGGGGTGGTTACGAATTACAATCAGCTCTGGAGGCAGACTCTGGAACAGATCTTTTCAGATCATTTGTATATAAGAAAACCATTGATTTGTTGTTAACAATTCGTCAGATTGCAGATATGAAGGTATAATTTGATTAATCTTCCGATGACCTGCACACCCATATAAATGTCGTCGGAGGGTTGACCCTAGTGACAGATGCCCTTTTAAGAGATTCCAATAATTTTTTTGATTCCTTGTGCTGATTTTCTTCATCTTTACCAGAAACTCTTGTCTCAGCTGCTCTTGGAGATGATGAAGACATGACGTGATTGATTTGTAACATGGCATTCGGATATTCATAACAGTTCTTAAGCCAGATTTAGGATTTAGTCTGGTTTCACATTTGCGGATGGAGGTGCTGCGGAGGGCTGCGTACGTCCTCCGTGAAGCTCCGCCCACCTCCGCACCTCCTCCGGTCAGCTCCGCCTACGTCGGCATGTGGCCTGCGTACCCTATCTTTATCATTAGGTACGCAGGCCATGCCGATGAATGCGGATGCCTCCGCATGTGTCGTTTTGACGGTGCGGCGACCTGCGCCGAACGCAACAAGTTACATTTTGGTGCATCCGCATACATCGGCATGGCCTGCGTACCTAATGGTAAAGATAGGGTATGCATGCCGCATTCCGATGTAGAAGAAGCGGATGGCTGGCACACAACTTAAAATGGAGTGTATGGTGCTAGTGAACGGATTGAGGAATCCCATAAACTGCAAAGTCAGTAATCACTGCACTCATATCAGGGCGGATTTTGCTTCAAGTGAAAATTTATTAGAAAATTTAATAGGTGATAAGCGACAGGCAATTTGACGTTTCGGCCACACTGTGGCCTTGATCACAATGTCGCGTTGCAAGAATTGTGTCAATCGTATTTGTATAGTCCCATCAGGGGAAAAGGGTATTGTTAGGTATGTCGCTCAGGGGAGTCCCGTAGTGCCTGGAATCGTAGCCCTCCCACTTTGCCACCAACGTCGGCTTTTTAAGCTACGATTCCAGGCACTACGGGACTCCCCTGATCTCTCTTTAATTACAGCATATACCATCCTCAAGGCTTATACTCCGTGCAAGGTGTGTTACAAATGTTCTTTATACCCTAACCACAAGATCAACATATGCCTTTCCAAGGTGGCTATTAGCGACATACCTAACAATACCCTTTTCCCCTGATGGGAAAAAACGGTATTAAAGTTATCAGTCTCGGCAACGCATTGCCCTGTAGAAACAGGTGATGTGCTGGCGAGAAAGATGATCTTGTTCCGTGCACTCTACATTCTGATCGGTCCGTGTACATGGGCCATGAAACCACTGGCTTCTCTATAGCCGATGGGCAGAAGCTTGACGGCTGCGATCAGCTTTTCTAAATTAATTACTAATCTGATGTACCATTAATATGTAATCGTATAGCGGCCCGTTACCTGCTGCTCACGAATGGCGGCATGCATGTCTTCTCACGGAAGCAGCATCCTTTTCCTTTCCAAGCACATACACAGGTCCTGTAAAACCTTTTTCTTTCCGCTCTTCTATCTCTGGACTCTTTGATTGACATGAAATTGGCACAAAACTACTGCAAATCTAAATAGCCCGCAAATGGTCGGCTAGCCACACGTAGCTTTTTGTGGATGCTTTAATGGACACATAATCACATGTTTTTCTGTATGCCTTTTACCACTGTTGGGAAAATGCCCATTTTAGACAAAAGACCTTTAGCGAACTTGTGTATATTGCTATGCAGGCATGTCAGGCGAGAGAAAAGGGAAGACCGGGCTAATAAATCACTCAGTGCTTTTGTTTATTTCCTTAAATATTTTAATTCACTTTCTCTCGTTTCTGTATGTAGAGCGCTTATTAAGAAATGTATTACTTTTAGAAAATTCATCATTAGACCCTTTCTTCTGTAAGAAGACTCTTACATGATTGTAGTGGATGCATCGAGGTTCGGGTCAGGCTCACACGGTTTAGGGAAGCACCTATTAATGTTATTTCAGGTCACCTTACATACCCCACTGATAATGGGCATGGGGGATTGTATTGTACACACCCTACACCATTGCCGTATCATGGACATTACCTTTCCAAGATGTATCATTTCTCCTTGCGGAGAGTGACATGTTAAGCATGCCGAGGTGAGGAGACTTAAAGTCGCAATGCTCTAGGAAATATGCAAATTGTCTGTTCAGAGAGGATGAGGACTAGAACTCTAGTGCCACCTATTGTTAGTAGCCATCCTAACAGTCAATGTCGACCCTTTAACAAGTCTTGTCACATGACTTAGGATAATAGCCAAACTAGAATCTCAATTTGCAGACACTGTGTTTCGGGGTACTGCCCCTCGTCAGTGCAAAGTGTGAGATCTGATTTGGCTGCATGAGGGGCGCCTGACCGGGATCCTGAGCCACAATCAGTGGATTGTCTTGTCGTCAGCCGCTCATGTCATCTACGGCAGAGGTGTCAAACTGCATTCCTCGAGGGCCGCCAACAGGTCATGTTTTCAGGATTTCCTTGTATTGCACAGGTGATAATTTAATCACCTGCACAGAATGATTCCAGCACCTTGTGAAATGCTAAGGAAATCCTGAAAACATGACCTGTTGGCGACCCTCGAGGAATGCAGTTTGACACCTCTGATCTACGGCACCCACTACAGAGGAAATGTAATATTACAAGCGGCCATTGAAGGGACTATCCATCCATGTAGTAAAACGACAGCTTGGCTCCACTGCTTGCTAGATGCTCTCTACTCTTTTTCATAGAAGAGATCCCACTTCTGTAGACCCCCATGCACATGTGGGAAAAGCTTACCAATCCTTCTGCCCATTTGTTATGTATGCAGAAGCAGAGGTAACGATGGGTAATATCAAGAGAGAAAAAGATTTTAAGATTTCCCTCTGGGACCCCCCGCTTATCTCCAGAACGGGGCCCTGCTGTGCCTAGGGAGGTGAATTTTTCTGTTCATACTTATGGACTTATGCACACGTTAAGTTTTTGCAGCGTTACTTAGTGCATCGATTCTTTCAACATTTTTTTTTGGCATAATTTTTCACCCATTCAAATAAATGCATAAAAAGTGGTACATTAAAGGCGCATATTTTATACTGCGTTTTTCCTCCCAAGAGACACATTTGTAGTGCAGAAAAATACGCTGCAGATGCGCAACGTGTGCACAAAGCCAATGGCCTTTTGGAAAATTGCTGGGTAAGCATATATGGTAGTTTAATTTATAAGTGTCATTGATAATGTAATTCTCTAAACATTACATTTAATGACTAATGATCAGTTGCTAATAAGAATAGCATTCTCCAGCTGCAGCTCTGGGACATGGTTTTGCTTGCGTCCCAAGGTTATTTTCGCTTACTATTTGTATACGATCCCATTATCAAATGATTTATTTCTGGTTTTGGTCAGTACAAAGATTTACATGGACTTATATTTGTAATAGGAATCAATCTGACAGTACAAGCTTTATAATCTGATATGTAAGGATGGTTTTATCCTTGGCAAAATCACCAAGATCTTCTGCTGTCTCCGATCACTCTCCTGCCATCTGCCTTCTATTCTCTTTCAATGCGGCCAACAATGCCCTCCCTTCCTCTAGTTTTTGCAATATAACAGATTGCTTAGCCTCAACTCTGAAATCCCAATCTATATTATTTGGACATTTTTGCAGTATGTACCTACAGCCATTGTGATAATCTGTAGGGAAATACCATTATAAGTATATGTGTCTGTCTAATTGGTAGTCCAGCTGCAGGGAGGAATTGAAGTAATATTCTCCCTGCAGCCTCTCACTCCCAGTCATCAGGGTGGTGCAAGGGCAGTGAACAGTCATCGCTCACTACACAATAATCACTCCTTTTTTGCTTCATTGACAGCCAGCTCTGCAGCGTGTACCGCAGCCCATCAGTCCATGTGCAGGGAATGATTACTGAGCAGCGCTAACTCTGCAGTGAGTGGTGACTGTTACAGCCTCTTGCTGCGCCTTGATGACTGGAAGGGAGCGGCTGCACTGAGAATATAACTTTAATTTTCTCCTTGTGAGCCACTCTTCAAAATGGCCACATGTGTGCATAATAGTATTTAATACCTCCAGATTAGCACTATGGCTACAGGTAAGTACAATTTTTTGCTGACAGGTGACTTACAAGTGCATCTTCTATATCTACTTCAATTTAGAACTGGAAGCGGAGCGTCTTGTCCTCTGAGAGTGTAATTGCTGCTTCTTGCACTCTCATCAGTTGATACGGTTTGGTAAATTCTAAATGTTCATCAACACTTTCATGCTATATTTTATCCTAAATTCACTCTTCATATTGCAGTATCTCATGGAAATTTTAATTGTTTAAAAAATGGAAACATGCATCTTCACGTTTTTTTTTTTTTTAAGTTCATCGGGAAAACACCATTCAGATTCTTTATCTAAAATACAGCACCTCTCGTAATCTGGCTGACCCACCATATCCACGTCCATGGATGTCAGTGGGAAGTTTGTAATTATTTATTTATCCTGAGGTGGCACTGTAGGAAAATTGAATACTTGCTGCCTGGCTGGTCTGCAGATTACTGCTTATCCCTGGGGGTCCCTGTGTGTGACTCAGCCAGGGGGGCTTTTCTGTAAGCTTATATGGGTATACGGTCTATATAAATGAATGGCATGGCTAGCTGGCAGTGGCGTAACTACAAAGTTATGGGCCCCGGTGCGAACTTCCAAATGGGGCCCCCCCCGCCATAAAATTCAATGTAAGCCCCATAGAATACAATGCAGCCCCCCTCATAGTATAATGCAGCCCCTCCATACAGGGGCAGTGACAAAGACACGAGCAAATGGTGACGAGGGGGCAGAGGAGAGGGAACAAGGGGGCAAGGAAGACAGGCACTAGGGGACACATGGGGGCTAGGAGGCAGGGGAGAAGGATACAAGGGGTCTAGTGGGCAAGGGAGACTGACACAAGTGGGCAAGGGAGACTGACACAAAGGGCACACGGGGACTAGTGGACAAGAGAGACTGGCACACGGGGACACGGACTAGTGGGCAAGGGAGACTGACACACGGGGAATAGTGGGCAAGGGAGACTGATACAAGGGGACTAGTGGGCAATGGAGACTGACACACGGGGACAAGGGACAAGCACAAGGGGACAAGGGAGACAGGCACAAGGGGACACATAGGGACTAGTGAGCAAGAGACTGACACAAGGGGACAAGGGATACAAGCACAAGGGGACACACAGGGACAAGTGGGAAAGGGAGACTGACACACAGGGACTAGTGGGCAAAGGAGACTGACACAAGCACAAGGGGACAAAGGAGACTGACAGAAGCACAAGGGGACATAGGAGACAGGCACATGGGGACACACAGGGACTAATGGGCAAGGGAGACTGGCACACGGGGACACAAGCATAAGGGAGACAGGCTCAAGGGGACACACAGGGACTAATGGGCAAGGGAGACTGGCACACGGGGACAAGGGACACAAGCATAAGGGGACAAGGGAGACAGGCACATGGGGACACACAGGGACTAATGGGCAAGGGAGACTGGCACATGGGGACACAAGCATAAGGGAGACAGGCTCAAGGGGACTCACGGCCCCCTGACCTGCCAGAGCCGCTTGCAGCTGCGACCGTAGTAGTTACGCCGCTGCCTCACACACACACATACTACAGATATCACACACACACTACAGATATCACACACACACATCATACTACAGATATCACACACACACACATCAGTTATTACACACACTACAGATATCACACACACATCATATTACAGATATCACACACATACTACAGTTATCACACACACACACACACTACAGATATCACACACACACAGACATACTACAGATATCACACACACACACATCATACTACAGATATCACACACATACTACAGTTATCACACACATACTACAGTTATCACACACACACTACAGATACCACACACACACACCAGAGATACCAGCTCATATACACAACTCACAATCTCCTCTCTGGTACAGGGGTGGCTGATGTAAACCGGCTGCAGCTCCTCAGCTTCTCCTGACTAAGGCTAGTTTCACACTAGCGTCGGGAACAACCCGTCGCTGTGCGTCGGGCCGACGTTCCCGACGCTAGTGTGGTCTCCGCCGCACAACGGGGGCAGCGGATGCATTTTTCCCACGCATCCGCTGCCCCATTGTGAGGTGCGGGGAAGTGCGGGGAGGTGGGGGCGGAGTTCCGGCCGCGCATGCGCGGTCGGAAAAAGTGGACCGTCGGGAGCAAAAAACGTTACATGTAAGGTTTTTTTCTCCCGACGGTCCACTACCACACGCCCAAGCGTCGCAAAACGGACGCGACGTTTGGCAATGCGTCGCAAATGCGTCGCTAATGTTAGTCTATGACGAAAAACGTATCCAGCAAGAACTTTTGCTGGAATGCGTATTTTCGGCAAAACGACGCATTTGCGACGTATTGCAGTTAACGCTAGTGTGAAACTAGCCTAAAGCGGCTCTGTCCCGCACCTCCCCCCTGCTCTCGCCTTCTGTCCCGGGGTTATTTTGGCTTTCTCTTAAAGGGAACCTGTCACCCCGTTTTTTCCGTATGAGATAAAAATACTGTTAAATAGGGCCTGAGCTGTGCATTGCAATAGTGTATTTTGTGGACCCCGATTCCCCACCTATGCTGCCGAAATACGTTACCAAAGTAGTCGTTTTCGCCTGTCAATCAGGCTGGTCTGGTCAGATGGGCGTGGTGTCTTCCCCCAGATCTTGCTTAGTTTTCCGTTGGTGGCGTAGTGGTGTGCGCATGTCCAAGGTCCCGAATCCACTGCACAGGGGAGTGAAAATAGCGTGATGTGCGACATTTCATTGGTGATCGGTGGGGGCGGCCATCTTCCTTTGGCCGCGCGTGCGCAGAAGCGGCGCTCTGCTGGCCGCGGCTTCAGGAAAATGGCCGCAGGATGCCGCGCGTGCCCAGATGGAGATCGCGGCGGCCATTTTCCTGAAGCAGAGATGCGACACTTCGTACACACCCGACTCCGCTCCGTACACCCCCGGCTCCGCTCCAGACACCTCGTACACCCCCGGCTCCGCTCCGTACACCTCGTACACCCACGGCTCCGCTCCGTACACCTCGTACACACACGGCTCCGCTCCGTACACCTCGTACACCCACGGCTCCGCTCCGTACACCTCGTACACACACGGCTCCGCTCCGTACACCTCGTACACACACGGCTCCGCTCCGTACACCTCGTACACACACGGCTCCGCTCCGTACACCTCGTACACACACGGCTCCGCTCCGTACACCTCGTACACACACGGCTCCGCTCCGTACACCTCGTACACACACGGCTCCGCTCCGTACACCTCGTACACACACGGCTCCGCTCCGTACACCTCGTACACACACGGCTCCGCTCCGTACACCTCGTGCACACACGGCTCCGCTCCGTACACCTCGTGCACACACGGCTCCGCTCCGTACACCTCGTGCACACACGGCTCCGCTCCGTACACCTCGTGCACACACGGCTCCGCTCCGTACACCTCGTGCACACACGGCTCCGCTCCGTACACCTCGTGCACACACGGCTCCGCTCCGTACACCTCGTGCACACACGGCTCCGCTCCGTACACCTCGTGCACACACGGCTCCGCTCCGTACACCTCGTGCACACACGGCTCCGCTCCGTACACCTCGTGCACACCCGGCTCCGCTCCGTACACCTCGTGCACACCCGGCTCCGCTCCGTACACCTCGTGCACACCCGGCTCCGCTCCGTACACCTCGTGCACACCCGGCTCCGCTCCGTACACCTCGTGCACACCCGGCTCCGCTCCGTACACCTCGTGCACACCCGGCTCCGCTCCGTACACCTCGTGCACACCCGGCTCCGCTCCGTACACCTCGTGCACACCCGGCTCCGCTCCGTACACCTCGTGCACACCCGGCTCCGCTCCGTACACCTCGTGCACACCCGGCTCCGCTCCGTACACCTCGTGCACACCCGGCTCCGCTCCGTACACCTCGTGCACACCCGGCTCCGCTCCGTACACCTCGTGCACACCCGGCTCCGCTCCGTACACCTCGTGCACACCCGGCTCCGCTCCGTACACCTCGTGCACACCCGGCTCCGCTCCGTACACCTCGTGCACACCCGGCTCCGCTCCGTACACCTCGTGCACACCCGGCTCCGCTCCGTACACCTCGTGCACACCCGGCTCCGCTCCGTACACCTCGTGCACACCCGGCTCCGCTCCGTACACCTCGTGCACACCCGGCTCCGCTCCGTACACCTCGTGCACACCCGGCTCCGCTCCGTACACCTCGTGCACACCCGGCTCCGCTCCGTACACCTCGTGCACACCCGGCTCCGCTCCGTACACCTCGTGCACACCCGGCTCCGCTCCGTACACCTCGTGCACACCCGGCTCCGCTCCGTACACCTCGTGCACACCCGGCTCCGCTCCGTACACCTCGTGCACACACGGCTCTGCTACATCCACCCAAACCCCTCCTGACCTCACACAAAAGCTTACCCTCCTCCAGCATGATGACAAACAGCACTGCACTACTGTCCTGCACTACACGGAAGCCCTTGATCATGTGACTCCAACTCCTCCCCTCCTGTGACCTCATCACAGGTCCTGTGCGCACAGAGCAGTGGCAGCTATAGTAGTGGTGTGCGGCTCTCTGCGGTGGAGGGGCTCTGCTGCGGGTCAAGTGCAGTCCCACCCGTGATCGCGAGTGCACGCGCAGCAGGGCCTGTAAGGAAGAATTATTTAAAGGGCCGGCGGCCCATTTTGTAGCTTAGAGTTCTTAGGAGCCCGCCCAGTCTGCTGGACTGGGTGGGCCCCTAAGCACTGCGGGCCCCGTCGCAATTGCGACCCCTGCGACCGCGGTAGTTACGCCCCTGCTAGCTGGTGCTAAGGGCAAATGACTTGTCTCTACTGATTGGACAGCACTTTGCATTATAGTAGTATGCGAAAACCAATGTGCTTCAGTTATGACGGAGACTTAAACTATTGCTTCATCAGTTTTTTAAAGTAAATCTGGATTTCACACCAAAAATGATTTCTAAGCACATGAAGCACTTTTAAAGACAAGTCCAGCAATACCTTTACATGGCCTTTTCGTTCCTCCATCACTGAGAAATCAACTTCAAGCAGAAGGCAGTGCTGGGTGGAGAATAGAGCTGGAGTGACACTAGCTTCAGATCTACATCCTCGTTTCCATACCAATTCAAACTCTGATATCTGAAACTCTGGAAGAAGCACTAGACTGTTCATGTAATGGTATAGCTTCACTTGTCTTGGAAAGAGATTCATGCACATATAGACAGTATGGAAGGGGGAGGAGGGTAAAATCTTTGTAAGGGGTGGTGCATTAATGAAAGGTACATTATACTGTAAGGGGTGGTGTCTCAATGAAGGGTACAGTATACTGTAAGGGGTGGTGTCTCAATGAAAGGTACTATATACTGTAAGGGGTGATGTCTCAATGAAAGGTACTGTATACTGTAAGGGGTGGTGCCTCAATGAAAGGTGCTGGGTACTGTGAGGGGTGGTGCCTCAATGAAAGGTACTGTATACCGTAAGGGGTCGTGCCTCAATGAAAGGTACTATATACTGTAAGGGGTGGTGCCTCAATGAAAGGTACTGAATACCGTAAGGGGAGGTGCATCAATGAAAGGTACTGTATACTGTAAGGGGTGGCGCCTCAATGAAAGGTACATTATACTGTAAGGGGTGGTGTCTCAATGAAAGGTACAGTATACTGTAAGGGGTGGTGTCTCAATGAAAGGTACTGTATACTGTAAGGGGTGGTGTCTCAATGAAAGGTACTGTATACTGTAAGGGTGTGGTGCCTCAATGAAAGGTATAGTATACTGTAAGGAGTGGTGTCTCAGTGAAAGGTACTGTACACTGTAAGGGTTGGTGCCTCAATGAAAGTGACTGTATACTGTTGTAGCGCCCCCACCGCCGCAGGGACGAGGGGTACCCGGTACCGGGCCTACGAGTCTCTGCTCCGGGGTTGTCACGGCGGCTAGGCCCCGGTCCGTGACCCTGCCGTGGGGCGCACAGTAAATAATAGGTGTGGATGTTGGTGGTGCAGTTGTGGGGTGCAGGTCGCGGTAAATAACGAGGACACCAGGTTGCAGTCTCTTTACCTCTTTACTGGAGATCTCTGAGTCCTCAGTCCAGAATATGGTTCACCAGGCTGCGCAAGTCCGGCCGGTCCAATGGCACCTTCAGAGTTCACTTCACAGGTGGAAATCGGTGCCTTCCTTCTTAGCGCTATGTGTTGTAGTCCTTCCCTGCTTTGCTTACGGAAAGTACCCCACAACCGTTGTGTCTGTTTCTTAAGTTCCCTCACAACTCGATTAAATGATGTTCTTCTAATCTTCCGTCCCTTCCTGATGTTACAGTTAGAACGGCACCCGTTTGTCGGATAGGCCTGGAGTTCTTCCGGGACCCTAGAGACGCCCCTCTCCCGCAATTGCCTCCCAAGACTTCATAGGTGATATGTGTTAGACAGCCCGCCTTAAACTGACTGTCCTGCCGCTGTTTAGAGTATTGCTTGAAGCTGGTTATTGTAATACTCCCTCGGCGTTCCGGCCACCGGTAGTGCGCCTCAGTAGGATGTTGCTCCGGTCTTACAGCACGACCCCTACTGGTATTCTCCTATTGCTTGATCTCGTTTCTCACTCAGCACAATCTATCTCGCTTCTAGTCCTTTCTTGGGTCCCGCCGCTTCCCGGAGCTGGCGCGGACCCGTTACGTTCTTTTCAATGCCAAGCCTCTGTCAGGATCCCACCCCTGACAGAGACCCTACTGTCTCTTCCTCCACAACACCCTCTGCCACTAGGTGTTGCTTCGTCCAATCCAGTCAGCTTTCTGATCTAACTTCCTGCCTGACCCCCAGTTTACCCACTATGGTGGGGAGTGGCCTAATGAATAGAACCCTTAGCTCCCCCCGGAGGCCCGGCTGTGAAATGTATTGGTGTCTGTGATACCTGATCAGATGAACTCCTTCAGTGCCATCGGACGCACCGTAGCTCCCCATAGTGGCGGAGCCACAGTACTGCAACGACCAGGACTCTGGGGCGCTGCACTCCCCCCTGGTTAAACACAGTACTCCGGGACTGGGAAGAAAACAACAATACAAGTTAGCAAAAAGACATACAGTTTTGTTGAGTGCAATAACAATAAGCATATTTGAACAGAGCTTCCCTTTATGGGAGGTGAGGACACTTGAACGTTACAAACATGGTAAAATATCATAGCAACATGCTATAATTAACTTTTCTTACCCAACCGGGTATTCTACTAAGTGCACAAATTGTTGAACAATAATTTAACTTTGCCTTTAAGGACATACACTCTGAATCCACTAAAGACCTTCCTATAATAACATTATAAGGTATTTTAACTTTTTTCATTCTCCTTCTTTAAATCTGCAGGACCGCCTGTCCTATCGGCACCAGACCTACTGCCTCTCCTTTCAGTTACAGGACCGCCCCGTTCAGCCAGGGCCTACTGCCTTTTCAACTACTATACACAGTATAGAACATAACATTACTTTCAGTTTTAGAACACTGAGCCATCTCTTCTTGACTCCTATGAGAACTCAGGGTTTACCTTCTATCCCCATTAACTATCCATCAGCATTATCAAAAAACATTTTCTATCGAACATTAGCCTTCTCATTATCTTTCTGTTTACTATGCATGCTGGACACCACGTCTATCTCTACGGGTCCACTGCATCCTTCTTCTATCTTTCACCTTTTTCTTCTCAGAGCACATTATCAATATTTCTTCACATTTAACCAGTTAAACACATATAACTTTTCTCATATAAACATTATCATCATTTCCTTTGGTCAAGACATTATTGCTACTCATCTTAAGCAATATTACTATCGAAGCGTGACAAATGAACATCCCCTTTAAGAGAGGACCAAGTCTCTGTGAGGTAGCGTATCTTCGCAAAGAGTCCTCCTTTAAGTAAAACCAGTAGGGAGCGCCTTTAATAAGGTGCAAACTATATACAAAAAGTTCGGATCATGCACTGTTCATGATTTCAGCAGTTCTGTAAACTTTGTGCAAAAACTTGAAAGACAAACAAGAAAACAAAACAATAGGGATCCCGGGTCAACAAAAGGATCCCTTTAAAAGTTTACCCTGGACGGGTTTAGCAGAACACAGGAAAACAGCAACTATTTACAGATTCATGGTATCGAGGTTTATTCTCTTGGTAGGTTGCCAGACATCAGCTGATGGTGGACATCTCCCGACCGTGCAGGCTTCAGTCCTTGGTCCACGGCTGATGCGGCGGTAGTCTGTTCCCTCTCCTTCCAGTCCCTCCATTGTAGGAACAAGTACCGCTTGTATTGTTCCCAATTCAGCACGGCAATGGTGTGACCTTCTCGCCGGACTCCATCCAGCCCAATCCGGGGGGCCTCCCACCGGAGGATGACTCCCTCCGGGCTCACATCTACGAACTCCCCCGTCTGGGTCGGTGGCAGAGGTATCAGCCTCCCCATTGCACCGGGGGATAATACCCCTAGCCCCGCCAAGAGGAAACGGTTATTGCGAAGGCGAGGATCGATCGCAGGATCGGGATCGGTCGGGGGAGCAAGGGCGCTTTCTATACCTGCGTCTGATGTGATTCCACCGATGTCGATCTGTTTCATTAACGAGGACGCTGGAGTCGACTGCAACCCGGACCGCAGCCCCTCCTCGGCAGCCTCCGGATATGGCTCCGAGGAACTCAGGTCCTCCCGCTGCGGTGGACGCGGGTCCTCCTCTGATGGGTGAGGACAAGCCGGGATCACCTCGCCATTGTTCGAGCCCCTGCTGTTCATCGTCGCTGTCCGGCATTCGGCGGCAATGCATGCATCTAACTCTGCCATCTCTCCAAGGTCGAGGTCCTCCTTCACCTCGTTCCCGCCATTGCAAGTCAGGGGGCAGTTCTCTGCTTTGAGGCAGGTCATCGCTTTGCAACAAGAGGCGCAGGGGGCGATCACCGTTTCTGGCGCCACTTTGGTAGTCTCCTCCCATGGCACGCCCTCCTGCTTCTCTGGCATAGCAATGGCGGCGGTTTTTGGCGGGAACTTTTGGCGGTAAATGGCGCAGCACAGTCTTTGCAATAAAGTACAGTCCAAGCACAACAAATCACAGTTCCAAGGCACACATGACCTGATTCTTCAGGCTTTAGTAGATCCTGTTCGTGACGCCAAGTTGTAGCGCCCCCACCGCCGCAGGGCCGAGGGGTACCCGGTACCGGGCCTACGAGTCTCTGCTCCGGGGTTGTCACGGCGGCTAGGCCCCGGTCCGTGACCCTGCCGTGGGGCGCACAGTAAATAATAGGTGTGGATGTTGGTGGTGCAGTTGTGGGGTGCAGGTCGCGGTAAATAACGAGGACACCAGGTTGCAGTCTCTTTACCTCTTTACTGGAGATCTCTGAGTCCTCAGTCCAGAATATGGTTCACCAGGCTGCGCAAGTCCGGCCGGTCCAATGGCACCTTCAGAGTTCACTTCACAGGTGGAAATCGGTGCCTTCCTTCTTAGCGCTATGTGTTGTAGTCCTTCCCTGCTATGCTTACGGAAAGTACCCCACAACCGTTGTCTGTTTCTTAAGTTCCCTCACAACTCGATTAAATGATGTTCTTCTAAACTTCCGTCCCTTCCTGATGTTACAGTTAGAACGGCACCCGTTTGTCGGATAGGCCTGGAGTTCTTCCGGGACCCTAGAGACGCCCCTCTCCCGCAATTGCCTCCCAAGACTTCATAGGTGATATGTGTTAGACAGCCCGCCTTAAACTGACTGTCCTGCCGCTGTTTAGAGTATTGCTTGAAGCTGGTTATTGTAATACTCCCTCGGCGTTCCGGCCACCGGTAGTGCGCCTCAGTAGGATGTTGCTCCGGTCTTACAGCACGACCCCTACTGGTATTCTCCTATTGCTTGATCTCGTTTCTCACTCAGCACAATCTATCTCGCTTCTAGTCCTTTCTTGGGTCCCGCCGCTTCCCGGAGCTGGCGCGGACCCGTTACGTTCTTTTCAATGCCAAGCCTCTGTCAGGATCCCACCCCTGACAGAGACCCTACTGTCTCTTCCTCCACAACACCCTCTGCCACTAGGTGTTGCTTCGTCCAATCCAGTCAGCTTTCTGATCTAACTTCCTGCCTGACCCCCAGTTTACCCACTATGGTGGGGAGTGGCCTAATGAATAGAACCCTTAGCTCCCCCCGGAGGCCCGGCTGTGAAATGTATTGGTGTCTGTGATACCTGATCAGATGAACTCCTTCAGTGCCATCGGACGCACCGTAGCTCCCCATAGTGGCGGAGCCACAGTACTGCAACGACCAGGACTCTGGGGCGCTGCACTGTAATGTGTGGTGCCTCAATGAAAGGTACATTATACTGTAAGGGGTGGTGTCTCAATGAAAGGTACTGTATACTGTAAGGGGTGGTGCCTCAATGAAAGGTACAGTATACTGTAAGGGGTGGTGCGTCAATGAAAGATACTGTATACTGTAAGGGGTGGTGCCTCAATGAAAGGTACAGTATACTGTAAGGGGTGGTCTCAATGAAAGGTACTGTATACTGTAAAGGGTGGTGCCTCAATGAAAGGTATAGTATACTGTAAGGAGTGGTGTCTCAGTGAAAGGTACTGTACACTGTAAGGGGTGGCGCCTCAATGAAAGGGACTGATACCGTAAGGGGAGGTGCCTCAATGAGAGGTACAGTATACTGTAAGGGCTGGCACTTCAATGAACTTAGTGTACATGGTAAGCAGGGCTGTGGCGTCGGTAAGCCAAACCTTTGACTCCGACTCTCAAATTCCATGACTCTAACTCCGACTCTGACTCCCTCATACCAGGGCTGTGGAGTCGGTAAGCCAAACCTCCTACTCTGACTCCAACTCCTCAATTTCCATGACACCAACTCTACCAAAATGGGCTCCGATGCCACGACTCAGTCTCCACAGCCCTGATGGTAAGGAGTGGCATCAAAATAAACTTAGTGTACACGGTAAAGAGAGGCGCCTCAAAGAACTTAGTTTACATGGTAAGGAGAGGCGCCTCAGTGGAAGGTACTGTACATTGGAAGTGGTGAACATCAACAAAGGTTACACCGCATTGCACCATTCTATGTAAGACTGGACCTAGATAAGATAGAGGTTCACATGGCCTATAGGTGAGCCCTTTCTCATCGGTTATAGGTAGCTGGAACCATTCGTAATTGCTAATTCTATATGTTTCTGTGATTATTACCCATAGCCTGTACACGTAATATTCCAGTCTGGAAATATTTACAGCAGTACATCACAGCGTGGCTGCCCATCCTTCCCGCTTCCAAATACTGACACCCATTGTCTTGCTACAGCGGACGAGTGGTTTTCCCTTGAATTTTAGTTACCATGCTATGAAAATATGGAGAACTTGTGTTTTCAATGTGTAGCCGTGCGTATAGAATAATGCTTTAGATGGGGTTGGCTTGTGAAAGGAAACAAAAGCCAGTCACGGTCTGCAACAAATGCTGATTTTTTTTTTTCCCTCTTCATGAAATGTAGGAATAGGAGAGTCATGTTGATGAAACGCTCTCTGCAGCTCGTCGTACCAGAAGTGACAGCTTCGTACTTAACTCAAAGCAAATGCCCTTCCTGGAAGTTAAGGAAGAAAAATAAGAATAAACTCTTTCCAGCTACGAAACATAAAAGCGAGATTAAAGGAACCTTTCTGTTACTCACTTCCCCTAATTAATATTAGTTGAACAAATTAGAAAGCATTGTCCGTGACAGTCAGCGGCCATTGCTCTTATAGCACTAGCGTTCTCTGTGGCTCGTAATGAAATCCAGATATTGGCCTGGAGCATCATGGCAGGTGTTCACATCCTTTTCCATTTACAATCATAGAAGCCATAATCCTGCGATCCCATAGTAAGCTCTTATTAGTTATTACCCATTGTAAAGGGGAAATGATGGCTTAAAATATCTCAGGACCAATCTCCTCTAATAAGTACATGATTTCAATTGCCCACAGTGCTGTCTTAGAGGAGGATGCGTGATGAGAGATGAAATTAAACCCTAAGAGCTTAATGACTCGGACCCTAAATGACTTAGAAGGTATAATAGGATCACACTGCCTTATGTATTCATTGAATTGGAGAATACATAAATCTATACTAAAAAGTCACTAAAGAGATGAGCCATGCCGCTGCTGTTAAGCGCATGAAGGTAGTCCTATGACGCAGCTCCATTTTGCCCCATGTTCCTTTAATATGGCTTTATGAACTTACACAAGTCTTCCTTCCCTCCTTTGCGGTTACTCAGTGTCAGGAAAAAGGGTGATAAACCAGGATAAGGGCTTTATGTTAAAGAGGACCTTTCACAAAACAAGTATCTTGTTCAAATCCCTGAACTTCCCTGATTTTGCTGTTTGTTTTCCATTTTACCCTATCTACTCCATGGCAGAGATATTCACATTTATTGGTTTTGGAGCTTAATGTGTGAAATCTCTGCTTCTAGTGCAACTAGACGTTTCTTCAGATACTTCTCTGGGGCTGAACGCTTTTACCCGTCCCTCCCAGATGCTGCCAATCCCAACTTGGCAGCTGATAAAGCAGTCGAGAAGTCCCAATTATTGCTGGGCTGTGATTGATAGGGTCTGGGAGAGGGACTTTATAAAGTGCATGCAACTCTGAATAAAGGAACACCCAGTTGCCCTACCAGCAGAAATTTCACATACTGCCCTCCAAAAGCAAAAATGTAAATATCTTTGGAACGGAGTATCGCAGAGCAAAAATAGCAGAATTTGGGAGAGTTCGGGGATTTTTACAAGGTATTTGTACTTTTATAAGTACGGTATCTCTTTACTAATAGGATGTAAAGAAAGGGGTTGTAGTCATGAGCTAGAACATGTTTGTTTTAAAGGTGTATGTATCTAGTATTCAGGTTTTGCTGTGACCATCGAGGGCTAAAATCTCTGACCTATTCTATTTATTGACATTCTATGCCAATGGCTAGCCAAGGGCGGGGGTTATATGTATATTTGAAGTCTTTGTGAACATTCATATACTTTGCTGAAATTATTTAGTACTGACCACTCTGAGGCAGACTGCTGTCTGACGTGCTCGTAACATGAAAGGCATGTCCGATACCGCTGTGCTCAAATTCGCATTTGACTAGTGAAACTTATCTTGCAAGTATTACACGCTCTCCTAAATTATCTTAAAGTGAAATAAGGTATTAAGCCTTGAAGGTTATCAGCCTAATTAATTTTATTCCACGTTGAATATTATACGCTTGATAACAATTAGAAGTTTAATTAAATTAAGCATAGGATGGACAATCTTAGATCAGCCGGTACATTCACATTTATTTCCTTACATTTCCCCACTGTGTACTTTCAATGTTGGAGCTTTTTTTTTTCCTTCTTCCTTTCTGTTGTCTATAGAATGAAAAAACTGTTACGTGAACTCAAGTTAATTTTGGTAGAAAAAAAACTGTGCTATACTTAATTTTTCCTGTGGGGGCACTGCAGGGAAATCGAGACCTTCTGTTGTGTGATCACATTTGATCATTAGGGCACCATAACATCATTTTATGGTTGGAAAGACCCTTCAAAAAAAAATAGGATCATGCAAACTCGACAATCCACGCTTTAAAGGATATTTATTTTGAGGGGGGCTTCATCATATATTCCTATACATGACCTATGACTGCTGACATACTTTAACTCAAACCACCATCTATATGATCACCCAGGAGACCACCACATGCGATAAACAGTAGGAGGTTTCGTTAGTCTCCCTTGACCTAAATTTTGGAGTTTGGGTTGATGTCTGCTCCAAAGTATTAGTAGTTGCGTAATGTTATCCCTATGTATTTCACAGCTGTATAAGTAATTCTGTTGATTTCCAGTCTTCCCGTCTCCATCTCCATAATCTATTCTTGGCCATTACTTTCGTTAATGCCATAGATCACTTTTTATATTGATTGACCACACACCAACGTAGGACTCACAATGGTACGTGGCCTTAAGAAATGGGTTCATCCGTCATGAGATTAGCTGAGAAGTCTACTCTAGTATCTCCCAAATCAAATACCCTGATGAATAAATGTAATTGTTTTCGCCTCCCTCCCTTCCCCACGCACATACACACCCGCACATATGGAAATATGACCTTAAAAGCCTTTTGTTACGCAGATTTCTAAATGGCTGCTCAAGTGCAAGCCAAAATGTGTCTGATCTGTTTTAATTAGCTCCAGAACTGTGGATAAGATTTAAAGGTTGCGAAAATCAAAAAAGGCTAATTCATTTTTCATCAATAATCACTAGCTTTAATATTTCATCACGACCCGATGATTCCTCCCGACCCCCTTCTGGGCTCTGATTCATTACGGCAGCAGTCATAATTTAGCATTTCTTTCTCTGTATCCGTTAATGTTTCTTTTATACTAGAGACAATGACGAGTGTTTTTAACACTCTTGAATCGCTAATTGATCGAGACTTTTTCAGATGCATATGTGTAGCTGCTAATCACATTGCTTTCGCTGGGTACTAAATAACGGCCGGCATTGTGTGCTTGTGATCCGGTAGAGAACATGACGTCCTTTTAACATGTGCTCCATGTAGAAGACCCTCTAAGTCCTGTATATTCAATATGCTTGGAAAACTTAAATTATGGGGGAAATCCACAGAAATGGTGGATACTTCTCTAATGCCGCTTGATAGGTGTGTTTACTGCACGGTATTTGCATGCCATAAATAAAATGTATTAGGCTGAGCTGCAATACTAGACTCAACCCATGTACCAGAGTGGTAAAAGACGTAAATCCATGCGACTCATTCATTCCTGCTTTGCATGGATTTATGTCTTTTTATGTCAGTTAAGGAATGTGCTCCTCAGACCTTGTGGGGTCATCACAACCCTGGACCAGATTTCAATCAGGGGACAATAAAACTTTCACACTCCTTACCTATAAAATCCTCCAATATTTACTACCACAACTGTTTCTCCCCGTCCCACATTGATGGTTCTGCTTCTTCACGTCACCTGTCTTATCTATTGCATTATTCCTGGGTCCTTCTGGGTATAAATGTGATTCTCCAAATTTTGTCTTATTCTATCCCTGATGAAGAGACCTGAGTAGTCTCGAAATCTTCCAATTTACCATCTTTTCAATTAGCTGTTTAAAGATATCAACCACTGAGGACTCTCAAATTGTAATATTTTTCTATCTACTGGCTAGCACGGTACAGAGATATATTTTTCCTGTATACATATATTTATTAATTTGATCTATGTATCTTTTTATAGGTGGGGGGCTGTTTGTATGTGTTCGTTATATTTGAGTATTCTTAACTTTTCGAGACTGTTTTACCTTAGGTACTCACTTCTACTACATTTCTTTTTTTTTTTAAAGTGAAAGAAGTGCCCCCCATGGCCGGCCATAAGTAGGGGTCCCACATGCCACCTGTTTAAAGGGATATTCTCAAGTGTATGAGTTATCCCCTACACATTAACCACACGATTTTTGTTTAAAAAAAATAGCGACCTTAAGAACTGTCGTCATAATTGTGCTATGTAAATTGACCCTTTGGTGTCAACACTTTTTGTGTCGTGACATGCAAGCATGTTGTTAAGAGTCAAGATGACGTTTACTAGATCAGTATCAACATTGCGCTGCCTGCCTATACACCGTCCTAACGCTGTGCGGATTATTAGGATAATCCGCTGTCAGGTCATCCTGCTTAAAAGCATAAATTTGCTTCTTCTGAGTATAAAGGGTGGAGACTTTTTATATTTGGCATCTTATGCTCAACCCCCCAGGAGGTTAATGATTTACCTATTAAGGGCATTTGACATTAAAGAGCCCTACATCCTGGGGGGGGGGAGAGAGCTACCGGCCCTCTTTTTTGATGTTCTCACGTTCATTAATATTTTTTTCTCATCACTCTCTAATGGCTGTAAGCTCCCTTGATACTATTAATTAAAGGCTTATGCAAAGCCTGCAGCCCCGGCACTGGCCCCAAGTCTTACAGAGGGCACAGAAACCGAAGAATTTTCAATTTTGAATGAATAATAAGATTTTTGTATCATCAGATTTGTTCATTCCTCTTTGTTACTGTTCTGGGTTAATTTTATGAACCTGAAAGGAAAATGCAATGTAATAACTAAGTCATGCCACCTCCGACGGATGTCCTGTAGCCTTGAACACTGCAATCTGTAGGCCAAATGGCTCATAGACCTTAGTCAACAAGAAAGAAGCAGCTGAACGACATGGCAAGGGATTAGTCCATATGCTCCAAATCTGGCAGTTTCTCAATTGGAAAATTCCCCTAGCTGTCAGGGTAAAATGTGTGCCAAAGCCTCCAAGCCAAGGAGGCAGCATAGTGCCGATGCCTTGTAATACTATTTTTTTTTTTCAGATTACCTGAGCGTGCTCGGGAAAACCCGAGCAACGAGTATACTCGCTCATCACTAGTGTCCACCCAAACTTTGCAGCTATGTAAAGTAGATTTTAAAATCCTAATAATATTTACAGGGGTTGTCCACTACCTGGATAACTCCTTTCTTAAATTATGCCATGTAAGATAAAAATGTCATCTACTGGCCTCCTGGACCGACGACGTTTCAGCAATGCAAGCACCATGCCTGCCACCACTAGCGTGGTATTATGTCTTGTGAGCACTGCAGCCCATGAAAAAATTCTGTATGGAAATATGACAATGCACATTCTATTGTAATAATTTCCCGTATTTTACCCTTTCAATAGTTAGGTCAAAATCCACAGCAGGCATTTTTTCGAAATTTCATCCAATATAGCAGAAAATTACAATGTGGCAGTGTACACATAATATCTGGTGAAATCCACAGCGCTATCAACAGCAAAATCATACATATAAAACATACGTCTTTTGATACAGAATTGCTGCAAAATCCGCATCGAAGATAGACTGCAAATCATGGTGTTTAGAGGAGACTGAGCAAGTGCAGACACCATTCAATGAACCTATACTGGTCAGATTTTGTTTTTTTATAGATTTCGGTAGCTGGATTGCCACAACGTTTTTGGAGGGGGGGAGGTAGAAGGAATTCTTCTAAAATAAATAAATATTGCTTCTTAATATTGGAGTCACAGATAAGACCTAGTTGGAGCTGATCTGATCCGAGCCGCTGGCAAAGATCTTTTTTTCTTTTACTTGAGAAAGTTTCCAGCGCAGACAGAGGGCTGATAATGTGCATACAATCCATTATTAATCAGCTTATCTTTCAGCGGACACTAATCATTTATGTTAGTGAAATAATAGCAGTCAAGGATTATTTCATTTTAAGTGGAATTTTCACTTGTATTCCCGTATGAGAAGTCTGCTTAGATAATGGCCCTCGAAACAGAATGATGAATAAGTCTATGAAACTGATTATCAGCCAAAGTCTGTCTCATGAGTCAGTCGTGGGCTTTTAAGCTGCTCACTGACAGAGCGTGGATGCTGTTTGGTTTCATAGTCTTATATGTCGAAGTCGAGCTGGTGAGAATAGAGAACAGCGCTAACAAATAGGTTGGCCCACCATAACATATTCTCACCTATTCACAGGATGGTCAAACTGCTGGTGCCTTCACCGATTCCGAGAGTGGAACCCTGAGGTCACCCATTTGATTGGAGCAAT
This sequence comes from Ranitomeya variabilis, assembly GCF_051348905.1. Lineage (NCBI taxonomy): Eukaryota > Metazoa > Chordata > Amphibia > Anura > Dendrobatidae > Ranitomeya > Ranitomeya variabilis. The sequence continues at coordinate 55,438,362 of NC_135237.1, read as the reverse complement.
GGTACCACATGTGCACCAATTGCCGGGGTCCCTAACCTGTGGCTCACAGGCCTACGATGCGTCTCTTGCGACTGCTTTCCATCTTGGTGCATTAGTACCTGGTCTAGAAACCAGCTGTGAGAAGTAGGTCTCCAGATGGTGACTTTAGTGAGTAGCCCCACAGCAAACAGCAGATCTGGATGCCCATATCTTGGCAATGTTTACAGGGGGGAGAAATACAATTTGTAATTTGGAGAGAAGATGATACTGTGAGAGGGGAGCTTGAAGCTGGATGAGATAGTGTGGTGAGTGTGCCTGAAATGGGCATAGCAAATAGGGGTAAAGTGGGAACTCTTGGATGAAAGTATACGGTTTATAAGGGAGTGGGATCAAGGTCTTAGTGGGCTTTCTGTGGAAAAGCTTTCACTATCATCACCCCAGTGATTGTAGATTTTCATTGTCACTACTTTGGGGGTGAGTTGTGCTGGATGCGACTCAGGATCATCACACTGAGTTGAAGGTGACTCTCAAGGTAAGAAAAGATGAGGACTGCTGCTCTGATGTATGTGGGGCTAAGTCTCATAGATAATGAATGGAACAGAGGATTTTTTTGGATAGGTTGTGGGACAGTCAGGAATCAGCTGCTTATCTCCTTTTCTATAAATAGGTTTTTATTGTGGGCCAACCACTTTGAATGGTATTAAGGTTTAGCTCCAGGTTCACACTTCTGTGTTTCATGCTCCAAATACGTACCATGAAGCATGTCTCCTAACACAAACTCAACCACTTCATAGGCATAGTTGAGGTGGTCAGATTCTGGTCAGGTACGTGCATCGAGGTCTGTACTCGGAGTGCGAAACACAGATGCGTGAATTTGACTCTCGTCTTATAGGGACAATCCCTTTTTATATGCCCCTATCAGGACATATAGACATCATTGTGGAGAGACTCCATTGTATGAACGATAGTGTTTTACATCATGATTTCTGCCATATTACACTACATTTTGCTGCAGGGGAAATGTCTGTCTTCTGTTAAACTCATTTTTGGGTCCCAATCTGAAAGTCTGTGGTGACACCTTTCTAATGCAAAAAAAAAAAAATGTGCCGTTGACTCCAAAGGTCTTAACAGTGATGTCTACTGATTGACCATAAGATAAGATTTACATCCACTGTGATGTACAGCTTTAGTAATTGTCAGTTCCCCTTAGCTCCCATTTCCTATATTTCCCTTGTTAGGAATTACCTAAACAAAAAGCTTCTTAATAACCACCTTGCAATATGATAATTTGTTGTTTATGTACCATTTCTATTAGCAGTTTTGCTGAGGCATTGGCTTCTAGGTGCACAGAATTTCCATAAAATACATATTTTTCATGCTTATTTCGGATTTACATTCCGCTCCTGACATTGATGCGCCATATCAAGGAATAACCTCACCTTTCTCAAATAACATTCTATTTATGTGTACGGAATTTGCAGAATAAATGGTGTTCCTGATGGGGTTTTTATCATTTCTAAACAGTCATTACATTATATATGTTAGAAATTCAAGCCAGCAGTTTACAAATTTTCAGGATTTGCTTTCTGGTAGTTTTCGGGTATTTTGAATCCTTTTTTTTTTCTGCAAGACTTCAGTGAAATTTATTTTTCATGAAAGACGAAGATATAGAATATGGATGTGAATGGCTCATCTTCAGCTTTAAAGTTAATAATTAAAGCTCCATTTCCGAGTCCATAGTCAGTATCCTCCATTTGGATATTGAAGCAGAAAAGCTGAATAATTTTTTTTTTTAAAAAAATCAGTACGGTATTTATAGGATAAGGGCACATTCAGACGACTGTATAAATCGAACAAAGATTAAACCCCAATGCACTGACTGGCCAGCGGCTCTCCTGACCTGAGCGTGACAGCTTCGTATGTTTTTATACAGCTGTCACGCTCAGGTCGGGAGAGCCGCCAGCCAGTCCAAGCATTGCGTTTTGATCTAGGTCTGATTTATGTGTCCGACTGACTGTACCCCAGCTGGAAACTCATGAGTCAATTGTATCTTCTGTAATAGGGGTCCATAATTATTATGCATCATTGAGCAGATCTCTTTTGGCTACCTTCTTTCTTAAGTGTTTGGATCTGGCTGTGACCTTTGCATCCCCAACAGTTCTGCATGTTTTCAGATCACCACCTGTGTAATAACATTTAAGGTAACTTCTAAAATCTCTTTCAAGCCAATCCCAGTTTTCTGTATATATGTGTTTGGCTTTGGCTAATATCACATGTTGAAAGACTCAAGTGTTGGACATTAATTCACAGGGTAGCTCCACTAGGTGGCCTTGGCGAGATAACTTTCTTACCTTGTAGGAGAGAGCTAATTTGCATATTTTTCTTAATTTTTCAATATTCGACCCAGGCATAATTATTTTTTAGAAAATTGTGGATCTCATCAGCTGAATTTCTGATGATGCCAACTTGAGTAAGAGATGAGATCTTGACTGAGATCATAGGAGCTATATTCAGCATAAGGCCTTATGTATGTGACTGTTCTGCAGATCTGTACAATGGCACAGATAAATTTTCTGCTCCTATACTGTTGATCTGCTTACTTTTACATTTTTAAGAAAATAGGTTTTTATTTTTCCTTACAGACCCGAGCAGTTCTCATTGCATGCTGTACTACAGAGGTATTGTCTTGTGAAGGGGCACCATACAATGGCACAAAAGGTGCCTACGGGTCCCCTAAGGACTGTCTTGTTCTATCACAGAGGGTTCTTGCACTTGGCTTTGCTATGTACATCAGGGGTGGACATATAATTGGTACAATGTGCATTCGGACAGGGGCGCAAGAACTACGGAGGCCACTTTGACCTTCAAATCTTCAAGCAGGTCCTGTCACATAGACAGAGGGGCCCATATACTATTCTTGCACATGGGTCCTCTTTCGTTTGTGCCCGCCACTAATGTACATGTCATGTAAAGTCTTTGCCCTGTGTCTAATGTGACTTTCTAAAGGGCTATGGCCCATAATATTTGTTTTGAGTAGCCATATTAACCTGAATTTGCTTGGCTTTCTCACGGTGTTGACCATTTTTCTCCCCCGATAGAAGACTTTTACATATTAACTCATTTGATTAAAATATTTTCATTACTTTACGTTCACCAACATGAAGAACTTGACACATCATCTCACATCTCCGCCTGGCCGCGGCCATTCAGAGCGTTTTCACTTAATAAGCAGCCAACAATAATTCACGCTGAAGGACACTTCTCGAAAATGTGTTTTCTGCCATTTTCTTGTCTACGCTTTCACCAAATACGTCTGAAATTGCACATTTGCCTTTTGCTTCATTCCATGTCAATGAACTGCCGGACAGCTGATTGACGTTACTTGACCAATTACCATGCGTGCGTTTTCTCCCCAGTGCACTAATCCAGCCTGTAGCTGTTTAGCGGATCATATTTACAGCACTTAGCGGGGTGAATGAATACTGTGTAAATGTGATTCACTGAAAAGTTCTAGCCGAGAATACATTATACTTATTTTATTACTGCAGTCATGCTATTTATCAAGTAAGAAGGGAATAATTTTGAGTCATATTATATAGGTATAGATTGGTGTCTCTCGATATGGTCTCCGGATGCTCTTATGTTTCCTACTCAGAATGTCCATCTAATTAGTCCAGTGCTGATGAGACTAAGCAGGTTTAGTAATCTGATAGGACTGGCCTACACAATCGCAGAAATCACTTCACCAGAAGAAGGTCTAGAAGGTGAGCTTGAGCTACTGGGTATGTCCGACCACCACCAAGTGGACATATTAGGTGGACGTTCTGAGCATAAATAATAAACGTGAGCATGGTTTTAACGACATTGCCTCCACATTTCGACCTGTACCGAATGCGGCCTATCTACTGGGGTTTAGTTCCTATTGGGCACCTTAAGGTTTAGAAACACCCTAGAAGGAGCATTTTTTTAGGGCATTTGTCAGCATAAAATTGCTTTTCAAACCAAGCACAGCACCTTGTAGGAGATATAGCCTTAAGGCGCAGTCAGACAGACGTATAACACGGACTACGATCGCAATGCTTGGATTGGATGGTGGCTCTTCTGACCCGAGTGTGACAGCCTGTGTTTCTATACAGCTGTCACACTCCGGTCAGGAGAGCCACCGGCCAGTCTGTGCACTGTGATGCGATTGTCGTCTATATTATGCAGCCGTTTGCCTGCGCCCTTATTATAACTGTATTTTAGGGCCTAAACGATCAAAGATTTTATGCCAAAAAAGTGGCATAAAAGTTCTGAAAGGTCGAAAAATCTTGGCGTAACTCATAATTTTCACTCCAGCCTCTCAGGATGGGGGCATTGATGCCACAACTCATCTAATTAATGAAATACTGTGGCTGGAGTAAGCTTTTTGGCATGGCCTTCTATGGCCTCAGTGTTGCACTGTGTATTACTGCAGGACAATTTTTCTGAGAATCTATCAGTGAGCTTGTTCTAAGTTAAGGAAGTTAACTCTTTTATCTGTCTTCTTCTGAGCTTATGCACTCAGTTATCTCATTCTGCAGTCAGCTATGTGCACGAAAACAAACAGCGTAACTTATTTTGAATGAGACCAAATTATTATATTTTTAGATGAAAATATTTTCCTTTGGTTAAATTGAATTAAAAAAGTCCCGAAAGGTGTCCACATTTCCTTATAGCTAATCATACTATAGAAATGTCATGTTTTACTACTTTGGCCAAATACCTGATCATTGGGTGCTCGTCATTCATGTGTTTTTTAACTTGCTGTTTTTGCTTTTATTTTTTTATATGCAGCATTCTTACATCATTTCTGTAGAATGTGAGCTAGTAGTGGTGGTACGATATAAGCAAAGTAACCCAATAGTTTATAGAGTTTGGTATTAAAGATCGACAAGTTCAACACGCGTTTGGTCCCGGAAGAGCCCAATAATCTGCTCAAAATTAGGCAAGTCCACCATGAGCATCTTGGCTGCTGGTCTGTCAGCACCGTTATCTGCAGCCACACTAACAGGCCTGTGTAATGCCAGAAGACATCATGCTGCCCACAGCTCGTTCCAAGCAGCAGGATTATGTATTGTGTGACCGGCATTAAACAGCGGCTTGATGAATAGAGACAGAAGCGACGTGAATAATGGCTCCATTCTATACACAGTCATGAATAAATGAGCACACAGACCTGACTTACTGTTTGAGAAATACTTAAAGGGGTTTTCCCACTAACAAAAAATTGATTTTAATTAATAGATCTTGGAATCATAATAATTTTGACAATTGGGTGTGTTTAAATAAAATGTTCCTGTGCTGAGATAATCTTATACATGTGTCCCTGCTGTGTACTGTGTAATGGTTGTGTCTGCACGAACATGGTCTGATCATACCACAGCTCCTGGGAAGGGGAGGAAGCAAGAGAATATACAGACATCACAGCACGGGATCACAGCTGATTCTTTTTGTGAGGTAAAACATTTCCCTGCCATGTTTTTAAACAATGTTTTACCTCACAGAAAAAAATCCTGTGCTGTCCTGTCTGTATACTCTCTTGCTTCCTCCCCTTGCCAGGAGCTGTGGTATGATCAGATCATGTCCCTGTACGGTCAGACACAGCCATTGCACAGTACACAGCAGGGACACATTTATAAGATTATCTCAGCACAGGAACATTTTGTTTAAACACATCCAATTGTTGAACTTATTATTATTCCAAGATCTATTGGTTAAAATCAAAGTTTGTTCTTGGGAAAATCCCTTTAAGTCTTATATTTCACAAATTAAAGTGGTTTTCTGGGATATTGCTTTTATTCCATAGGCTTGGTCACTATAAAATTATTAAAATAACTCACAGTAACTGAAGCGACAATGCACTTAATAATTGTTACCAGTAGGTTAATGTGATACTGACAATGTAAAGTTATTGGTTTGTTCTTTTATTTTTATTTTGGTGTTTGGAAAAAGAAATAAAATAAGTTAAAAATGAAGGCCATTTCTTTTTGAGTGTGCAATGCTGTTGATTCTATTGTTCTCATGGACTCTGATTGCAATGTTACATGTTTCTATTGTATAATACCCATGAGATGTAAAATTGTATACTATTGTATTGATTTCTGTATTGCATATGTTGTGAATATGAATATTATATCCTTCAATAAAAAACTTCTTAAACAAAAAAAAAAAAAAAAAAAAAAAAAAAAAATAACTCACAGTAAGTTCCAGTGCTGCCTCTCCACCGCTGCGCACAGTCTATATTGACTGGCTGCAGTGGTGATGTCACAACTACACATGACTGTTGCATGGCTTAGCAGTCTTGTTTCCGCTACATCGCATCATCATTGAGCTATTTGATTTGGCTGCACGGTCATATGCACTGTGGTTGTGACTTTACCATTGCAGCCTGTCAACATAGCTCGAGGGCAGCGATAGAGAGGCAGCGCCGGACCTACAGTTTTTGAGTAAAGCTACTGGTATTATTTTTTTAATGGAAAATCCTATGGATTAAAAATAATCGTAGAAGACTCATCAGATTGTTGTATATATGCTAATGTTTGCGGCTGGGTCTTGACTATATACAGTATTACACAAAAAAAAGAAAACAAAAGTTATGGTGATGCAGATGTAGGAGAGCAAAGTTTATATGGTGTAAATTGTGATGTGACATCATATGTCAACATGTGATGTCATTTTATAGGCGTGGGCATGACATCAGCATAAGATAATGTGTGATGTCATCCAGGAATGACAAAGGCTGCACATGACATCATCAGCATAAGACCATGTAGGGTATGATGACATCAGCATAAGACCATGTACGGTATGATATCAGCATAAGACCATATAGGGTATGATGACATCAACATAAGACCATGTACGGTATGATGACATCAGCATAAGACCATGTACGGTATGATGACATCAGCATAAGACCATGTACGGTTTGATGCCACGATTTTAAGAGTCAACACATGATATCAGCATAAAATAATGTATGATGCCATCCAGGTATGACTAAGGCTGCACATGACATCATCAGCATAAGACCATGTACAGGATGATGCCACCAACATGTGACATCAGCATAAGGTAATATATGATGTCCTCAACATAAGGCAGCGCTTGTCATCTGCTTGGCCATCATGAGATGTTCAGGATGAAGATCCGGTAGTTTCTCTTCCTAAAAGTTTTTCTTGTAGGAGTCGATGATGAAATGTTTGGGTTGGAGGGTGTCTATTTTTAGACGGCTGTCTCAGAACTTTCTATATTAAAATGCAATGAAGTTCTGGTGTCGCCGGCGTAATAAGCAGACACGTTGATGTTGTTGCTAGGAGACTGGATATGCATGTTACCGGCAGCTGCAGGAGCGGAGCTGGGTCACAGGCAGTGCAAATTGTAATTTCAGAGAGAAATAATGCAAATTGCTGTACATAGCATGGATTCTCATTTCGCAGTGTCTGGGGAATTAGAAAAAGAAGAAAAACCTTCACCCTATAGTGTTCTCGCCAGGCTGGAGCTTAATGTAATCACATGGGCATACAGCTCATTGTGTACGGTGCGGCGCTGTGTCTTCAGGAGCTTCTCTCAGCCGGGCACGCGTCCCCGCTCATGCAGTTACTGGGGGAGTTTTCTCTTTCAACTTTCGAAAATTGTGTTCGTCGCTCGATCAATGATTTGAGCTGCAAAATGGAGCGGAAATCCAAGTCTTCAATAGGGTTGTGTCAATAACTAGTTCAATAGCAGCTGGAGCATTGTAGTGAGCGCCATGCTGCTGTCAGATTACATAGCACACATCTGCTGACAGATTACCTTTAAAGGGAACCTGTCATGTCCCCCATGCCCTCCAACCCACCAGCATTTGTGTATTGATAAATTCCTTGGGTAACCAGCACTCTATACTGTTAGTCACCGAAACCCATATATAAAAACAGGCTTTATAAAATCAATTTATCTAATATGCTAATTGGCCTTTGGAATAGCCAATAGGGCGTTAGTCCCTCTCCGCATATTATCATGGTGGATGTGAGAACATGATTTGCAAGAACCAGCGTCATCATCAGCTCTCTCCAGATCTTACACATGCTTACTGATAACTGGTCGTCTTGCTCCTCTTCTTCCTGTTGATCTTCGGCTCCTCGGTGTACGTGAGCCGTCTTCTGAACTTACGGTCATGCGCAGTGCGCCTCTGAAGCCAGGAAGCGTACCCCCATCTTCAGAGGCGCAATGACGTGGCTGAAGAAAGGCACGCGCATGTGGGAGATTTACAGAGAGCTGGCCTTTGCAAATCATGTTATCACACCGACATGGGTTAAGACTAGTGATGAGCGAACATGCTCAGATAAGGTGTTATCTGAGCATGCTCGGGTGCTAACCGAGTGTCGTCCGTATTCTCGAATAGTATGTTAAAGTCCCCACCGCTGCATGTCTTGTGGCTTTTTGACAGACGCAGCACATGCAGGGATTGCCTGTTTGTTAGGTATTCTCTGTATGTGTTGCTGCTGTCAAACAGCCGCGAGACATGCCAGCAAGTTAACTCGAACATATTATTAGAGCACACCGAAGACACTTGGTTAGCACCGGAGCATGCTCAGATAACACCTCATCACTAGAAGACCACTAACAGTATAAAGGACTGGTTAGGCAGGGAATTTAGCAATAAATATGGGCATGATGGACATGACAGGTTCCCTTTAAAGGATTATCTGCAACTTTTGCCATTTATTATCAGCCTTCTCCTATTATACGTTTATCCCAAGCTCCATCCAGACCAACTTCTCCCGCTGTCTGACGTAGACGTCCATTCATTTTACCTAGTGCCTTGGGATCACTTTTTTCCACAAAAGTCATTAAGGCCTCCCACCATGATCACCTTGTGGAATGGGCACCCACAATATGAGAGGGGTATTAGAATTTTACAATCTCTGTATAATAAATGCCGGCTTCGGTGAAGTTATTCTGTGGCTTTGGTAGGCAGTCATATGATTGTAATACATTAACCAACATCAAAGACTTTAAGCCGAGCCGCCTTCCTAAAACATAGCCTATAAATTCTTAAGAAGTTGATTCATATTGAATTGTTGTGGTCTTATGAATGTCGTGAGCCTTGCTTTCTTGATGTGTGAGCGGAGCTGGAACACTTTCATGTTATTAATCACTTTCAGACCTTACTGGAGGACATCAGACACACAATATAGTCAAGTATAATATTGTGCGGTGCATTCATATGACTTACATCTGGACACCTTAAGAAAATAATTCTCCAGCGTCCATTACGGTTATGTCCATACGATGCTTCATGTACCAGCTTGTCATCCTGTTTTGCTGCTCCAAACCCTCTGGATAGCCATTAATGTAAAACCATAGATTCTGGCTGCTTACAGTCACCACTAGAGGGAGCAAAGGAGCTAATTGCATACTGGTGTAAATGTGAACTCAGAATGAAGGCTCCCTCTAGTGGCAGCTGCAGGAATCTAGATCGTTACAGAAGTTTTTTCGAGTTGGCATAAAAAATGAGCAAATTAATGTGTTAAAATAATAAAAGTAGTATTACTTACTTGTTGAATCCACCATCGTTTTGGCACTGCCGCTCATCATTGGTGTTTGTATACTTGGCTGCGGAGATGTCATTCTGTTTAATTTTCTCTATGTATACTTTAGATTTGGAATTTATAAAAAAAAAATCACTATAAAAAATATGTAAATTATGTATGAAATAAAATACACATAAAATGTGTAATTTTGCTAATATAAATAATTACATTTAAAAAGTTTAGTGATTCTTTAAAAAAAAAAAAAATAATCTGCACTGAATCTTGGATGGACCTAACAATACGAAAATTTTCTGTAAGATTGATGCCAAAAAATGTAACCTTATACCTTTATCTCAAGGTGCCCAAATGGCCTTCACCTAAGTGTGTGCACGCAATGAAATACATAATAGGGCGGACCACCACCTACTGGAGGTATTATCCCCATTATTACAGAAAATAATGACTGACATAGAGAATGTAAGAATTCCAGTCCATCTTTCTAGATTCGTCTCTTAAAGCGATGCCTCTTGGCTCACCACCCGTGTAATGTCCTTTTCCGAGCTCTGGACCTGCACGGCATTAGGTTTTAATGGGATGCTGAAATCCTGAGCGTTCCCATCCCAGCCTCATACTACACATAATGGTGTCGAATCCGCTACTTGAATTACTATGGATGGAAATTCACATCTTCCATTGGATCATAAATATTAATTTTCAGGCTGCGAAACTAGTGAGCTGTAGATTTAAAGGCACAGCTCCCCGCACGCTTCATTCATTTTTAAAGAAAGCACGAGACAACCTTGTTTACTGAAATGAAACGGCTTCAATGTAATGTGACAGCTATTTAGAGGCGATTCTTACTCCAGGGAGTCCATGAGACTTTCTCACAACCCTTTGATATAATTACTGTTTATGGACTGTGGGATTGTGATATTTCTTTGTGTGTCTATATGTATCGCATGTTCTGTTGAGAACTGGCCCAAGAGACATTTCTGGCTTCATCTAAGTTCATTTTTTAAAACTTACCCCACTTAAGGAGACACAAAAAAATCCTTAATTAAAGAGCGCAATGAATGCTCGAAACGCGTAGCTGTGTCTATACTCATGAAGGAATCTATGAATATTTTTTAATCCAATAAATTTTTGGAAACTGGATCATTTCCTCTCTTCACAATAAAACCACCCATTCAAGTTAAAGAAGTCGTCCAAACCTGTCGATTTTGGTGGGATCCGCCTAACATCCAAATGTGTATTGGGCCTCGCTATTCTCCCCCGATATTACCAGTTGAATTTCAACAGCTGATCATTATATTGAGTTCGTGGACAAGTCACTGCGAGTGGAGAACACAGGAGAGCGCTGCTGAGCAGAGCGTTCCTGTGTATGGGGTGTTGGGAGAGATTCTGTATTGTTTTGCTTGTAATGGAGTTGTCTTTAGTGATGAGGGCAAGGGCTCGTTACTCGAGTTTGTCTAGGGTGCTCGGGTATGCATAGAGTATCGCGGGTGCTCGGGTATGCATAGAGTATCGCGGGTGCTCGGGCATGCATAGAGTATCGCGGGTGCTCGGGTATGCATAGAGTATCGCGGGTGCTCAGGTATGCATAGAGTATCGCGGGTGCTCAGGTAGGCATAGAGCATCGCGGGTGCTCGGGTATGCAGAGAGCATCGTGGGTGCTCGGGTATGCAGAGAGCATCGCGGGTGCTCGGGTATGCAGAGAGCATCGCGGGTGCTCGGGTATGCAGAGAGCATCGCGGGTGCTCGGGTATGCAGAGAGCATCGCGGGTGCTCGGGTATGCAGAGAGCATCGCGGGTGCTCGGGTATGCAGAGAGCATCGCGGGTGCTCGGGTATGCAGAGAGCATCGCGGGTGCTCGGGTATGCAGAGAGCATCGCGGGTGCTCGGGTATGCAGAGAGCATCGCGGGTGCTCGGGTATGCAGAGAGCATCGCGGGTGCTCGGGTATGCAGAGAGCATCGCGGGTGCTCGGGTATGCATAGAGTATCGCGGGTGCTCGGGTATGCATAGAGCATCGCGGGTGCTCGGGTATGCATAGAGCATCGCGGGTGCTCGGGTATGCATAGAGTATCGCGGGTGCTCGGGTATGCATAGAGCATCGCGGGTGCTCGGGTGACTTGTTAGAGTCCCGTCGGCCGCATGTTACGCTGCTGTTAGACTGCCACAGAACATATGGCAATTGCCCGTGTTCGTCAGGCAATCAGCCCATGTTTTGTGGCTAACATTTGCAAACCATGTGGCCGTGGAGGACTGGAATACATCACTCACGCACACGCGATAACCGATGCATACCCAATCACATTAGGCAAATTCTGGTAACAAGCCCTCGTGCTCATCACTAGACTCCTCTTCTTTCCAGTTTCTTCAGCTCACTTGCTTGTGTCATAGGATTTTTCAGCTTTGAATTCTCCAGGGTCGGCTCTCAGCTGATTCTCCTATTGATTGTTGACAGGCTGCAATGCTTACGTCACAACTACAGCACAGGTGACCACTGCAACCAATCTCTGGGCTCAGCGGCTCTGCCACTGTAGATGGCATAAGACAATGAGCCCAATAATTTGCTGCAACAATCACTATGAACCACTGCTGCAGCTGGTAGACAATCGCCATAAGCAGCGGCAGGGAAGCGGTGCTGGAGTAGTGGAATCTGAGAAATGTTTCTCTCATTTTTACCTACTTCAAACCTATGGGTTGAAGAAACTTGAAAATGGAGAGCTCCTTTAAAGAAGACCTGTCACCAAGTTAAAAATTCAAATGATTTCTCTTATTCCCACTGCTATTCTGAGTATTCCTTTTTTTTATCTTTGTTTTTTTTTTATTTAGTTCTAATGTTTATGATCTTTTATGAATTCCGTTACTTATCTTCCTAGTAAAGTGACAGACGAGTCTACTCTGAAACTTGATGGATCCAAGTATAACTCATTGGGATCCTATGAGTGACGTGGGTGACTGTTGTGTTACAGATCCGGCACTCTATAAAGGTTTTGTCACTGTCCAATCAAAAGTGTGCAAAAAAAAAAAAAAAAAAAAAACTCTTCCAAAACTTTTTCAGGAAAAAAGACTCCTCCAAAAACTTACCCAAAAATGAATGATTCCAAAAGCTGTTTCTGCTTAAAAAAAACTGATTTGTCCACATTAAAAATCTCTATTTGACCATAACCTGGCTATGTTCTCCTATGCAAACACGTGATATAGGATTTATGCAGTATCGTCATCTTTGATGATTTATAAATTGTCTTGTGCCATGCGATGAGAAGTCTGTCGGGGCCCTCACCATCTTTGCACTGGTTTGTACTACAGAAGTATGACTTTGAAGTGGTCTACTCTGATCATAGCTGGTAACAATTCTGGATTTTATTTTCCTAACTTTTAGCATGTGAAAATAGCGGTCTCCCGGAACTAGTATTAAAAAATGAATGCTGTATTTGGAATTAGGTCTGAGGTGCAGCGTGGAGCGTTATCTCACAATTATTGCCCCGGGTGATGTATCCTCCTATCTCTGTGTAATACCTTGTGTACGGTACTGATGGCGCCGGCGGTTGTAGTGCAATCTGTTAGCGCAGTACTATTAGCACTGTGCCTGAATCGTTTAGCAGACTATTCTTAGAGCCGTGAAGACTTTTTTTCCCACTTTCTAGGACTTCATTTTAATTGTGGCATTCTGTAATAAAAGCACTAAATATTTTATAACGTGTTTATTAGCACCAAGATCACTGGAAATATAATTAGCATGTTAGAGATGCAAATGCTTCTTTCTTTTTCTTTTTTTTATTGCTTCCTATTATCACAAGTGAATTATGAGGCTAATGTGATTTGGACAATTAGAGACTCCCTGCCAGGCAACCATGTCTATAGTGTGGGTTGTATCTACTTCATTAATGGTGTTTGCAGGTTAAAGGCTTCTGCACAGTGTCTGTCTATGGGATGCTACACTCGGCTAGCTTTACATCAGTTTGTGCTGCGCTTCACCTACTGTATTAATATTTTGCAATGTATTAATTAAGGATGGCCCCCTGTACGTGCTTGTGTTATCAGTGCAACGTGTCTAAACATGTAGTCTTCAAGGGGGCGACAGGTTCTGTTTGCTGTGTGCAGGATGGTAAATCATTACAAATATGATAATACTAATAAGCCGTCGGTTCTTATTGATGAGCGGTGCAACAATTGGCTTCTGAAATGTATCAGACCTACGGAACAATGATCCTGGACCAAAATTCCTGCAATGCAAGGCATTAATCAGAATGATCCTTACAAGTTATTTCCTTTAAGAAAACGGTTATGACCTTGGCAATATCCTTTTTGAAATATGTTTAGGTATGTTTATGTATAGATATTTCACTATTTCCATGGCCGATTAAAGGGGTTGTTCCATCAAGACTATCCTTGTCCATATGACTACGTCATCAATAACGAGCAGTCACTTTTCTCTGACTGTCCATGTATTCTATAGACCGCCATTTATTTGAATGGTTACATCTTATACCACATTTCCCCCCGTAAGGGCTCTTACTGGAGAATATTGGCCAGATCTCAGCTAAAAAGAGGTTATTATTATGTAATGAAAAAAATAAAAAAATATATATACAGTATATAACCATTTTATCTTTATCACTGTCCAGTTTCTATAATGTTAGTACTGCCACTTAAATGGGTTGATCAAGGAAGAACATGATAGATAAGTGTACCATTGCTCCTCTGAGAAGACCACTGAACACAAGGGCCCCCAATTGAATAACACAGTTGTCATGCAAATGTAGTAGGACTCCATTGAGTTTCTGTGTGGAAAGTTGAGCTATGGGTGAAAAATGCAGAAACGCTAAAACAAGTGACACACTGCTGATATGGGGAAAAAAAAGAAAACCACTTTGATGGTTGAAATCCACAAGGAAACAATAAGCATCAAATATTGTGTGTGTCTCTAGTGCCCACATGAGACATTCAGGAGCCCGTAGAGAAGATGGCTTCTTCTGAACTTTTATGGATGTGTATATTGTAATTACAGAGTTTGGGTCTTTTTGAAGATTAATATCAACAAGTATGCGAGCGATGGAAGTATTCATGTCTAAGTATACGCCTATAGCACTCATAAATAACACTCTCCAGAGACCCCTTAAGATACGAGCCGCCGCGCCATTGATTTGGTGTTGTACCACATGTGTTTTACAGCTTTATTGCTCTGGGAAAGCCGTTTATAAATTCCATACTTTACATTGTTTTATTAACTTGTGATTGAAAGGCTTTACAGTCTATTTTCAGTGTGTAGAGCATACATATATATGTATCATCCACCTTGCCACCAGTACTATGGTAAATCTCACCGTACAGTAACAGTATGCAACATTTGGGTGGAAGACCCTTAAAGAAATGCAAGCTCTCTACAGTCCCTGAATATTACATACGTATTATTAGGCAAAGTTACGTCTACCTCTACTTCTTTCATAAATGTCAGTCTACCTGGTAATTTTGAAATTCTATACATGGACTAGGGCTAAAGTACCTGTCCACATAGCTGATCACACAGAACGCCAACATCTATGCATAGATTTTACAGGGGCCGCTGGAATATAGCACAGGAGATGTATGACTGCATACGCATTGGAGTTGAGCAAAAACATATGCAGGACCCTGGTCCAGTATCCATGCTCCCGGCTGCTGGAAGAGATCATTGCAAGCCTCCTACTACCTACGACATCCCCAACGCTTCTTCTGACTACTAATGTAACAGACACATGTCATCACACGGCGGCCTGCTAATCTGATGTTGAAAAGAGTTGGAGGTCTACCGTGTTCTGGTCCAATGACCATAGATTGTAGACGTGACCACTGGACCAAGGTCCTGAGAATCTTTTTGCTCAACTCTAATGGAGATATCGACTATCACAACATTGTAATATATAGACTTGGATAACAATTCACTTAATGCCATATGTACTGTATATGTCTCCGCCGAGAAAGGTAGAACTTAATGGACCTAGGTCTTTTTTTCAACATACGGTATGTAACTATGGTAGTGTCTCAAGATTTCTCCTGCTAGAAGGAAGATTTTTTTTGGCTTGATTCTTGGTGGGTATGAAGTATTGTGACTGCTGTTGGTGCATAGAGCTCTCACTTTCCGGTAGAATAGCTGCTTTCTCCTGTTTAAATGTACAGAAACTTAAAGCCATACAATATGAGCTCTAACTTGTTCACGCTGATCTTGATGATGGGGTGTGCTGCGGTCAGACGCTCCTGGCTCATGAAGGGGTGCACGCTTCTTCATAAATCTGGAGTGTCTGACGAGTGGCGTATCTCTTCACGAGCTATATCACAAAGCTCACTGTAGCCAGGGACTGATGTAAAATATCTGGTCTACAGAACTTCACAGGTTGGCATGAAGTAGACACACTGTGGAGTCCCGCCCCGGCTCTGCTCATTTGGGCAGATGTGGGAGACACTGGTGTGAAAACGCCAAAGGATGCAAAATTTAGGCGCAACAGGTTGCACTTAAATTTTGCCACTTTTCAAGACTTATACTCCAGAATTCTATCATGAAAGCTTAGATGAATCAGGCCCTTCATGTTTAAATTCTCCTATCGTACACATCGCGCCTCTTTTTTGCTTTTGTTGGTGGTGTATTAATGAACCAGTTCTAAAACTTTGTGGACTTTTATAAAGTCTTACTTGTGTGTGAGTTTGACCATCGATGCAGCTTCATTTAGTGTTCAGTTGTCACCTGACTCCAGTACTTCAATCGGCTAATTCAAGAAAATTAACATATATTGCAGGACTGGTTTAAAAAAGGCAATAATCTGCATGATGATGGTCAAAAGGTCTGGATGATAATTTTTTCCTGGAGTTGTGGCTTTCAGCTTTTCTCTTAATTCTTGAGCAAACATTGTGCTCAAATCCCACTAAGGACAACATCTGCTTGGAGTTTGCATGTTCTCCCCTTGGGTTTCCTCTGGGTGCTCCAAAGGCATTCTAATACAGAATGTAGACCATGTGCAGGAGACAGTGATGATTATGTGTAAGCAAGCATAATAAATAAAGGCACAATGGAGCACTTTCAATAAGAACGACTTTCATGCTGGCAGACGCTGCTCATCAATCATTGCATTACATGGAGGGCCTTTTGAATGTCGATCTATAATTCTACATTTCTCCTGAAGAGGCCACTGTTGAGGAAACGTGTAGTTAGGCTTGTTTCACATTTGCGGTTGTATCCGCAGCGTTTCTGACGCTTACATCCGCATGCATCTTCATTTCATATGTTTAATATTGTGGACGCAGGTTTTGCCTGCGTTTGCTTACGCAAGCGTCTTTTCGCGATGTGTGGCGGGGCACGGCTAACGCACCATGTTGCAATTTTTTAGGTGCCAAATTTCCGTCAAATATGCGCAGGCATGCGGATGAGTGCATTTAAAAAACGCATTACTGTCTATGGGAATGCATGCGTACGCATTTCCTTGCGTACGCATGCGTTTGATGCGGTTGCGTTCTTCAGACTGCGCATGTCCAGGAATTGATTTAGACACGCCCATTGACGCGCCCTCCTGGAAATATTGACCGCAGGCGCATAAAAAGCGCAAACGCATGCAAAAAACACATGCAAACGCAGCTTTTTTTCCATCATACGTAAGCTGAGGCGGGTAAAAAACTCTGCGTTAGCATGCGTTTTTGCATGCGGTAGCGGACTTGACTCTGCGGACTCCGCAAATGTGGAACTAGCCTAAGAGTGGTGATCACCTAGAAGACACATGGAAAAAGGAGAGAAACCATCTAGCTGCCTTTACATCCAGCTTTGTCTTTATCTATATATAATTGTCTAAGGGGTACTTCCGTCTTTCTGTCGGCAACTTCCGTCACGGAAATCCCGCGTCGCTGATTGGTCTCGCCAGCTGCCTGTCATGGCTGCCGCGACCAATCAGCGACGGGCACAGTCCGATTAGTCCCTCCCTACTCCCCTGCAGTCAGTGCCCGGCGCCCGCATACTCCCCTCCAGTCAGTCAGTCACCGCTCACACAGGGTTAATGCCAGCGGTAACGGACTGCATTATGCTGCGGGTTACGTACCCCGTTACCGCCGCTATTAACCCTGTGTGACCAAGTTTTTACTATTGATGCTGCCTATGCAGCATCAATAGTAAAAAGATCTAATGTTAAAAGTAATAAAAAAACAAAAAACCTGCTATTCTCACCTTCCTGCGCCTGCAGGTTCCGGTGCTAAGGATGCTATGCGAGAAGGACCTGCCATGACGTCACGGTCATGTGACCGCGACGTCTTCACAGGGCCTACGCGAGAAGAACCTGCCATGACGTCACGGTCATGTGACCGCGACGTCATCACAGGTCATGCGCTCATACCAACCCTGGGACCGGAAGCTGCCGCGTGCACCGCACACAGGCGACAGGACTACAAGGGGCCCTCGGAAGGTGAGTATATGTTTATTTTTTAACCTGTGACATACGTGACTGGCCAATATACTACGTAACTGGGCAATATACTACGTGACTGGCCAATATATTACGTGGCTGGGCAATATACTACGTGGCTCTGTGCTGTATACTACATCACTGGGCAATATACTACGTAGCTGGGCAATATACTACGTCACTGGGCAATATACTACGTAAGGCTGCCGTCACACTAGCAGTATTTGGTCAGTATTTTACATCAGTATCTGTAGGGTAGAGTGGGTGATAAATGCAGAGGCGGTGCATATGTATCTATTATACTTTTCCTCTAATTGTTCCACTCCTAGTTTTGGCTTACAAATACTGATGTAAAATACTGACCAAATACTGCTAGTGTGACGGCAGCCTAACTGGGCAATATTCTACGTGGCTAACAAGCCTGGTATTCTAGGAAAAATGAATGTAAACTATAAGGTAGTTTTCTACAGAAAACAACTATATCTAAAAGACAAGTCAATAGAATGTCAGTATTTTTCCATTACCCAAATTAAGACTCCTATAATTCCAGTAATTTAAATATTAATATTTAAAAGGTTGGTGGTCCACATTAGGCAATCTCCTTTTATTACTAGTTTACTCTCTAAAATAAGATGATCACATGGTGTCCCACTATTGAAACTTCCACCTATCAGATGTAAACCCTATAGGCACCAAGCAACAAGTTTTTTACTCCACTGCAGCACCCCCACAGGAGAAATAAAGTATTACATTCATTGAAATTAAAGGGATGTCCATGTAATGCACAGACTTCCCTACACTTTGTATCCACTCTACACTCTATTAACACAGAATATTTTTAACATGATATTTAAGAAATAATAATTTATCCTTAAGGTCCTCACCCGCTCAGTTAACGATGAGATCTACCTCTTAAGAAACCATTTTGATATATTTGGCTTAATGTATAAAAAAAAAGACAGAAAATAAAAAAATATTGTACTAAATATGATTTATACCCCAGTGCTTGGCTTTTCTATTATTTTTTACTCATTAGTGACAGGCCATTATTTGTTCCCATACATAGTACTAACCTCCTGTGACTGCTTTCTGGAACAGTTTATTTAAAGTGATGGTTCTGAGACTTTGAATCCCATCCAACATATGGATAAATGACTTCACTAATCCCCTTGAAGATACTGAAGCCATTTCCTTTAGAAAAGAATCTTTGATTAATGAAAGTATTTTTGTCCTTTTCTTTTGTTTAGACCTTCTCATTGTCAGACATGAGCCATTTATGACTCGCACCTTTCCGAATTTTTCTTATTAAAATGTTGGTCCTAGTCAAGTGATATATCCATGTTGGCATTTCTACACGTCAGGCAACTGCCAACACGCAGGATCATGGAAAATACCACCAGACTCTGACATTTCACATACTAATTTTATCCCACATTTTAAAAATTGTTTTGATGCATTGATCAAATTTATGACCCTTATTTGGCTTTTTATTGAGTTATGACTTTTGTGTGGCGTTGAGGATGTGTAGACCGTGACTTTAAAACAAATAGAAGGAAAGCCACTTTACATGTGAAGTTAGATTGACATCTTTTCTTTCGTAGGATCCCAGAAGTGGGATTTCGCGATGACTGTCGGACTACCACCTCACTCCGGTGACAGTGAGCCGGAAAGGATAGTCTAACCTTAAGCATTAGAGGTTGACCAAAGTTAGGACCAGTCAACCATCTAATTTGTATGATGTGTCCCTTCTCCTCTGTTAGAAAATGAAGTGGCTTCGGATAGAAAAAGAGAGAAACAGAACACCTTCTAGCGTGATAGCTTCAAGATGGGGTTGTAACAGCTAGGCTAGTTAATATGCTTGTTGAAGACACCCGTGCTCTATATTGGGTATAGAGGTGTTATCTGTCATTGTAAGCTGGCTGTGATGATAAGGAGACTGCTGAAAAGTTTTATGTACGCAACATGATATATGAGTCTAGCATAAAGTCTAGCTGCCAGTGGGAAAATTGCAAGATTTTTCTTTAATTTTTATTACCCAGACCTATGGAGGGCCCATAAACACAGATTTTTATATTGTTGACCCATTTGCTTTATGAACCTGTGTGTTAACTTTTTAAGTATGCAGATTGCCTCTTCAGAGGGGAAGAGTACTAGAACTTTAGTGCCACCTACTAGAACTAGCAATGCTAAAAGTCAATATTGACCCTTCAACAAACCTTGCCAAATCAGATCTCATACTTTGCCTTGAGGAGGAGTAACACCCCGAAACACGTTGAGATTATGGTTTGGCTTTTATCCTACGTCTTGTGGAAAGGCATGTTAAAGGGTGGATACTGACCATTATGATTGATACTTACAGTAGTTTACACTATAGTTCTTTAATTTCCCACAGGAGCATTGCATGGCCAATAAGTCTCTTTACACTGGCATATCAAGCATGTCACTCTCCACAAGGACAGACTTTACTCCTTGAACTTTTCAGGTTACTGAATGGTAAAACTACTTTGTGATGTGAGACCTATGATTTTCACTGCTCGGAAAGGAACTTTTTTATGGAGCTGTAATTAAGATTGTGTGTTTGGTTCCCTGATTGCAGGTAACCTAAAGTAGAATTTTCCCTTTTTAATATCTAAAGAATTAAAATAACTATATATTTTTTAGGCTATATAATGTACGAATTATTGAATTTTGCTTTCCATTTTTACAAATTCTACTTGTAAAATCAAATTAAACTTTTTTCATGAGTTATTATAATTGTAAATTAAACTCCGTGAAAAGGAGAAAATGGAGAAAACTTTCCTAGATCAGACAGCCGGTATTTATCGTAATGTTGTATTGTGTTTTCCATTTCACTTTGGTATCCCAATAGCTTTTAGCATCGAGTACATCAAAGCCTGTTTTATAAAAGCAGAAAACAAATTTAGCAAGATGCACATAAAGCCGTCTTTTGATCTTATTATAATGTGTGCAAAAGTCCTGTTATATGAGGAAATACTTCCAGTATATTGAACATGAAATGTGGTGAGATATAATGGGGGGGGGGGTGTTGTGTTGCAGTCGATAGCATGTGGCCGTGGATCGGTAAACAGATGTTTTCGGTGTGTCATACATCTTTCTAGATTTTTTATGGTTTTTGTTTTTAATTAAAAGCAAAAATATGTTGGAGGGTTTTTTTTTTATACCTCACATATTCAAAATAAGTTTTCCCAAAAGTTTTGGTTCCATTTTTTAGGGGCTGTTGGCTGACATGACTCCAGTATATACCTCCCTATGATACATGCAATGGCTCTTTGCTATGTTGCTGCATACTATCCAATGTAATCTTTAGATCACACGTGGGCAACGCAACATAACATTGTGGCTCAGTGGTTAGCACTGAGGTCCTGGGTTCAAATCCCATCAAGGACAATATCAGCAAGGAGTCTGTATGTTCTCCCCATGTTTGCGTGGGTTTCTTCAAAGTTATCTGGTTTCCTCTGACATTCCAAAGACATACTGGAAGGGAATTCCGATTTATCCGCCCCAATGGGGACAGTGATGATGTCTGTAAAGCGCTGTGGAAACTAATGGCGCTATATAAGTAAAATTAATAAATACGTCCATGTTATAGTAAGAACATCTCGCATCTCGGCTTTCTTGGTTGTCTTTTTGGAAGTTTAACTAGAGTTGGATTACCAGACATAATGCAATATCTAGGACACTGAACTCGCCTGTGGGTCCTGGCAGATAGAGCAAACAGAAGCATCACTAATTCTCCTGCTTAAATGCATCATATTAAGCATGAAAGCTGTATTAAATATGAATTAAATCCATGTATATCCCATCTGACATCCTATGGAACAAGAAAAATGAGCTGCACACTTCCAACAGGTGTTGAGACACCAACCCACCATTGTGATAATTCCCACCGTGCTGTTACACAGCTGCCGAAGAAGCCGCCAAGGCGAGGGAGCCTCGGATTGTGTAGCAGACCGTCCGTGTATTAGTTGAGCAGAAATTCATCTTAATCAAGTCTCTCTATAAATACTAACTGGCGTTATCTAAGGTATTTTTTCCTATTATTACCCCTGGACTACTTTTTTCTATAAGTGGCCCCACACGAATAGTGAATTTCATATTATGTGTCTACTTATGTTTATTACTAATCCAACCACTTTTCTATTGTACCGTACTTAATAATAATAATAATAATAATAATAATTTTATTTATATAGCGCCAACATATTCCGCAGCGCTTTACAACTTATAGAGGGGACTTATACAGACAACAGACATTACAGCATAACAGAAATCACAGTTCAAAACAGATACCAGGAGGAATGAGGGCCCTGCTCGCAAGCTTACAATCTATGAGGAAAAGGGGAGACACAAGAGGTGGATGGTAACAATTGCTTTAGTTATTTGGACCAGCCATAGTGTAAGGCTCGGGTGTTCATGTAAAGCTGCATGAACCAGTTAACTGCCTAAGTATGTAACAGTACAGACACAGAGGCTATTAACTGCATAAAGTGTATGAGAACATGATGGAGGAACGTGATTATGTTGTTGTTTTTTATTAATAGGCCACACAGGGATAATTAGGTTAATGCGTTGAGGCGGTAGGCCAATCTGAACAAATGAGTTTTTAGTGCACGCTTAAAACTGTGGGGATTGGGGATTAATTGTATTAACCTAGGTAGTGCATTCCAAAGAATCGGCGCCGCACGTGTAAAGTCTTGGAGACGGGAGTGGGAGGTTCTGATTATTGAGGATGCTAACCTGACGTCATTAGCGGAGCGGAGGGCACGGGTAGGTTGGTAGACTGAGACCAGAGAGGAGATGTAGGGTGGTGCTGAGCCATGGAGTGCTTTGTGGATGAGGGTAGTAGTTTTGTACTGGATTCTGGATTGGATGGGTAGCCAGTGTAATGACTGGCACAAGGTAGAGGCATCGGTGTAACTGTTGGCGAGGAATATGATCCTGGCAGCAGCATTCAGGACAGATTGGAGCGGGGAGAGTCTGGTAAAAGGTAGGCCAATTAGTAGAGAGTTACAATAGTCCAGACGAGAATGAATAAGTGAGACAGTAAGAGTTTTTGCAGAGTCGAAAGTAAGAAAAGGGCGAATTCTGGAAATGTTTTTGAGATGCAGATAAGAAGAGCGAGCCAGTGATCGGATGTGGGGGGTGAATGAAAGCTCGGAATCAAGGATGACTCCAAGGCAGCGGGCATGTTGCTTTGGAGTAATGGTGGAACCGCACACAGAGATGGCAATGTCGGGCAAAGGTAGGTTTGTAGAGGGAGAGAACACGAGGAGTTCAGTTTTTGACAGGTTCAGTTTCAGATAAAGGGAGGACATGATGTTAGAGACAGCGGTAAGACAATCACTGGTGTTTTCTAAAAAGGTCGGCGTGATAACAGGAGAAGAGGTATATAATTGGGTGTCGTCAGCATAGAGATGGTACTGGAAACCAAATCTACTGATTGTTTGTCCAATAGGGGCAGTATACAAAGAGAAGAGGAGGGGGCCTAGGACTGATCCTTGAGGAACCCCAACAGTAAAGGGAAGGTGAGAGGAGGAGGAACCAGCAAAACAAACAGTGAAGGATCGGCCAGAGAGATAGGAGGAGAACCAAGAGAGAACGGTGTCCTTGAGGCCGATGGAGCGGAGCATAGTGAGGAGGAGCTGATGATCCACAGTGTCGAATGCTGCGGAGAGATCCAAGAGAATTAGCATGGAATAGTGACCATTAGATTTAGCTGTTAGTAGGTCATTAGAGACTTTAGTGAGGGCAGTTTCAGTAGAGTGTAAAGAGCGGAAACCAGATTGAAGAGGGTCGAGAAGAGAATTATCTGAGAGATAGCGGGTAAGACGGGAGTGGACCAGGCGTTCCAGGAGTTTAGAGATGAAGGGAAGATTAGAGACAGGTCTATAATTAGCGGCACAATTTTGATCGAGGGAGGGCTTTTTAAGTAGTGGATGTATGATGGCATGCTTAAATGAGGAGGGAAAAATACCGGAAGTGAGGGAAAGGTTGAATATTTTTGTTAGGTGAGAGGTGACAGCCGGGGAAAGGGACTGGAGGAGATGCGACGGAATGGGGTCGCTGGTGCAAGTGGTCGGGCGAGAAGATGCAAGGAGCCTGCTTACTTCTTCTTCTGTAACTGGTTCAAAGTCAGAGAGTGAACTAGATGCAGTGGGGGAGGGAGGACAGTGCTTGGTATGAAGAGATTGGGAAATGATTTCCTGTCGAATGTGGTCAATTTTTTCTTTGAAGTAATTGGCCAGATCGTCAGCGTGGAGATCTGTGGTTGGGGCCTGCTCTCTTGGGTTGAGTAGGGACCGGAAAGTGTCAAAGAGACGTTTAGGGTTATTGGACAGCGAGGTGATGAGGGTGTTGAAATAGGTTTGTTTGGAGAGGTGAAGGGCAGAGTTGTATGTTTTTAACATGAACTTATAATGGATGAAATCTTCGGGCAGATTAGATTTTCTCCACAGACGTTCGGCGCACCTGGAGCACCGCTGCAGGAAACGTGTTTGCAGCGTGTGCCACGGTTGTCGCCGTCTGTGCCGAGTTGTTCTATGTATAGGAGGTGCAGCTTCTTCCAGGGCACTTTGCAGGGTTTCATTGTAATGCTTCAGAGCAGAATCAGGACATGAGATGGAGAAGATTGGGGCCAATGAGGACTGCAAGTTCTTCATAAGTTTCTGGGTGTTAATGGCCTGTATGTTTCTATAAGTGTGGAAAGTGGGGATGACCTGAGCGGGATGGCAGTTCTTGATAGAGAATGAAAGAAGGTTGTGGTCAGAGAGCGGGAGAGGGGAGTTTGTGAAATCATCCAGTGAGCAAAGCCGGGAGAAGACCAAATCAAGGGAGTTTCCATCATCATGTGTTGGAGAGTTAGTATGCTGCGAGAGGCCGAAAGAGGAGGTTAGAGATAAAAGGTGAGAAGCAGATGGGGAGAGGGGAGAAGCAATTGGGATATTGAAATCACCCATGATGAGGGTGGGGGTGTCATAAGAGAGAAAGTGTGGAAGCCAGGTGGCAAAATGATCCAGGAACTGGTGAGAGGGGCCGGGAGGACGATACACCACCGCCACTCGCATGGAGAAGGGGACGTAGAATCTGACAGCATGGACCTCAAAGGAAGGGAATACAAGTGAGGGTACTTGGGGGATAACTTCATTTACATATTCCCTAACCTTTCTGTCTCAACTCTTAACGTCCAATCTATGGGGTTTTTTATACTTCCGGTAACTATTTGTTTGCGTTTCCTTGCACGCCCTTCGCACTCTCAAGCTGATCGTCATCAGGGGTCAGGCGCTGCTGTCACTCATGCGGCATCATTTTCCTCCTTGAGATGAAGCCCCAGCGTGGTCAGTGCTGTGGTCACTCCCCACAGTTGCTTTCCCTACCTTGTAATTGAGCATCATCAAACACGTCCTTTTGATGGAGCGGGTGGTGTTTGGTACCACCCAAATGTACTGCATGATAGTGTTGGCTTTAGTTGCCCCCAAAATTGTTTGGCTTTAGTTTTATAAATTCTCTGGCTTTTTCGTCATAAGAAGGAAAACTATGCAGCGACTGTTATTCACCCGGCATGAAGACAGTTTTCTCCCGCAGCATTGTGTGTGAACCGCCTTGTAAGGTAACCTGTAACATTTCTGTTGCGTGCGGCCATTAAGTTCAGTGACCTCACTCACGGCTTTATCATTCCTCATCAATAGTCTCCATTGTCTGTGTTTATCACATTAGCTTTCAATATAACTAAAATGCCAAGGTCAGAGCATGGCTACGTGAGGAATCGTTACCTCAGAACAGAGCTCAGGCATAAAAGCCGAGATGTGGTCAAGCGGACAGAAGAGAGAAATACTGTTTATTATAGATGAAGAATGGATTTATCAAACTATATCAGGTGATAACGTATCTGTAACTGTGATTCAGAGGGCCCTGGATTGGCAGGTCACCAATTACAATGCAGATGGGCATTCTTATTTTCTTAACTGGTGGAACCCTCTTAACTGGTGGAACTAATGGTTACCCTAAGACTTTGTGTACGCATAGACTTTTTGCTGAGATTTTGGAGTAGAAATTAAACAGAAACCTTTTTTTTTGAGTAGTTTTGAGATTTGGAGTGTTTCCGCTTTCAGGTTCTGTGCTAAAAACTCCTTGAAAAAATTGTGTGTGCACATAACCCATGATCGTTCAGTAGAAAATCCCTGTGTTTGCAAGATACTCTGTATTCAGTGGGGAGATGATAGTGAAAGTGTTCATAACTGGCATCACTGAACCGGTGACTACTCATGTACATTGTTTTCTCCAGTATGAAGAAACTAAGACCAGTTTTAGGTTACATTCTCTACACAACCCTTCAGTTTCTTGAGCAAGACGTTGTATAGAAGAGTGCTCAAAAGACAATCAGCCACTCAGCACTGGTATGGCAAATTTGGAAACATTCTTTTCAAGTTGTACTTGACTTTAGTGATTAGAATATATTTCAAACAGCCTCTAAACTTGGGAAGAAGGTTTATTTTTAAGGAGCAGTTTTGCTAACAGATCGGTCAACCCAATGGGCATGACACTTACACAGTTCCACGGTATCTGTCTATTGTGTCTTTAGAAGGTAATTGGATAAAATATGGTGTAATAGTGCCTTCATAAAATATTTGTTTTTGACATTTTTATAGGACACACCACTTTTGGATCATAAGTAGTAAATAGCTCCAGAATCAATTCAAATCCTAAACCAGACCTCAAAGTCTATTTACACACCGACCAGATCTTTAGTTACTATCCTCTCTTTGCTTTTGGTGTGTGTCAGCCTCTCTACACGGGCACATACAATGCTTTGATGTCACAGCGGAACAGCTATATGCCCATTGCTGAGTCAGAAGTATGGAAGACTAGTCCACGCAAAGACAGGTTCCACTTTTTTGGGAGCATATGTATATATATATATATATATATACATATATATATATATATATATATATAGCTATACATATATATTTATATTTTTATATATATATATATATATATATATATATATATATATATATATATATACACACACACCGTATTTTCCGGCGTATAAGACGACTTTTTAACCCCTGAAAGTCTTATCAAAAGTCGGGGGCCGTCTTATACGCCGGGTACGGCATGTGCGGAGCTCTGAGATCGCCGCATATGGTGCAGGGAGCAGTCCCGGATGGTTCCCTGGGTCTGGAGGAGAGGAGACTCTCCTTCAGGCCCTGGGATCCATATTCGTGTAAAAAAAAATATGGATATACTTACCTTCCGACGGCCCTTGCAGTTCACCCACATAAAAAAGGGGGTGGACAAAAGTATTGGCACTGTTCGAAAAATCATGTGATGCTTCTCTAATTTGTGTAAGTAACAGCACCTGTAACTTACCTGTGGCACCTAACAGGTGTTGGCAATAACTAAATCGCACTTGCAGCCAGTTGACATGGATTAAAGTTGTGTGTACCACATTGAGCATGGAGAAAAGAAAGAAGACCAAAGAACTGTCTGAGGACTTGAGAAACCAAATTGTGAGGAAGCATGAGCAATCTCAAGGCTTCAAGTCCATCTCCAAAGACCTGAATGTTCCTATGTCTACCGTGCGCACTGTCATCAAGAAGTTTAAAGCCCATGGCACTGTGGCTAACCTCCCTAGATGTGGACGGAAAAGAATAATTGACAAGAGATTTCAACGCAAGATTGTGCGGATGTTGGATAAAGAACCTCGACTAACATCCAAACAAGTTCAAGCTGCCCTGCAGTCCGAGGGTACAACAGTGTCAACCCGTACTATCCGTCGGCGTCTGAATGAAAAGGGACTGTATGGTAGGAGACCCAGGAAGAACCCACTTCTTACCCCAAGACATAAAAAAGCCAGGCTGGAGGTTGCCAAAACTTACCTGAAAAAGCCAAAAACGTTTTGGAAGAATGTTCTCTGGTCAGATAAGACAAAAGTAGAGCTTTTTGGGCAAAAGCATCAACATAGAGTTTACAGGAGAAAAAAAGAGGCATTCAAAGAAAAGAACACGGTCCCTACAGTCAAACATGGCGGAGTTTCCCTGATGTTTTGGGGTTGCTTTGCTGCCTCAGGCACTGGACTGCTTGACCGTGTGCATGGCATTATGAAGTCTGAAGACTACCAACAAATTTTGCAGCATAATGTAGGGCCCAGTGTGAGAAAGCTGGGTCTCCCTCAGAGGTCATGGGTCTTCCAGCAGGACAATGACCCAAAACACACTTCAAAAAGCACTAGAAAATGGTTTGAGAGAAAACACTGGAGACTTCTAAGGTGGCCAGCAATGAGTCCAGACCTGAATCCCATAGAACACCTGTGGAGAGATCTAAAAATGGCAGTTTGGAGAAGGCACCCTTCAAATATCAGGGAACTGGAGCAGTTTGCCAAAGAAGAATGGTCTAAAATTCCAGCAGAGCATTGTAAGAAACTCATTGATGGTTACCGGAAGCGGTTGGTCGCAGTTATTTTGGCTAAAGGTTGTGCAACCAAGTATTAGGCTGAGGGTGCCAATACTTTTGTCTGGCCCATTTTTGGAGTTTTGTGTGAAATTATCAATGTTTTGCTTCATTGTCTTTTGTGTTTTTTCATTTAAGACAAATTAAATGAAGATAATACCAAAGAATTTGTGATTGCAGTCATTTTCAGGAAGAAACTGATGATGAAATTATCTGACAGAATTGCAGGGGTGTCAATACTTTTGGCCACAACTTTGTACCACAAAAATTTGTCTATATCTGCATATATATAGTGTGTGTGTGTATGTATGTGTATATATATATCTATATATATATATATATATATATATCTATATATATATATATATATATATATATATATATATATAAAATTTTACATATGCACACACACACGCACAACCTTTTTCACAAGTTGCCACTGGAATCGTCTTCCACTCCTCTATGACGACATCATGAAGCTGGTGGATGTTAGAGACCTTTGCGCTTCTCCACCCTCCATTTGTGGATGCCACACAGATGGTCAAAAGGATTTAGGTCTGGAGACATTCTTGGCCAGTCCAGCACCTTTACCCTCACTTTCTTTAGCAAGGCAGTGGTCCTCTTGGAGGTTTTTGGGGTCGTTATCATGTTGGAATACTGCCCTGGGCTCACTTTCTGAAGGAAGGGGGATCATGTTCTGCTTCAATATGTCACAGTACATGTTGACGTTCGTGGTGCCCTGAATGAACTGTAGGTTCCATAGCCAGCAGCACTCATGCGGCCCCAAACCATGACACTCCCACCACCATGCTTGACTGTAGGGAAGACACACTTGTCTTTGTTCTCCTCACCTTGTTGCCGCCGCACACTCTTGACACCATCTGAACCAAATAAGTTTGTTTTGGTTTCTTCAGAGCACAGGACATGTTTCCGGTAATTCACTTCCATAGTCTGCTTGTCTTCAGCAAACCGTTTGCATGTTTTCTTGTGCACCATCTTTAGAAGAGGCTTCCTTCTGGGACAACAGCCATGCAGGCCAATTTCATGCAGTATGTGGCGTATGGTCTGAACACAGACAGGCGGACCCCCCACTCCTATAACCTCTGCAACAATGCTGGCAGTGCTCATACGTCTATTTTGAAAAGACGGTCTCTGGATATGACATTGAGTACATGCACTCAACTTCTTTGGTCAGTCATGGGGAGGCCTGTGGAACGTGTCTTGGTAATCCGCTGTATGTTCTTGGACACCTTGTTGCAGCTCAGTTTCAAGGTGTTGGTGATCTTCTGATATCCTTGGCCATCTTCATGTAGATCAACAATTCTTTTTTTCACAGAGTTCTTTGCCATGAGGAGCCATGTTGAACTTCCAGTGACCAGTATGAGAAAGTGTGGGAGCGATAACACCAAATTTACCACACCTGTGTCTGTGTAACACTAATGAGTCACATGACACTGGGGAGGGAAAATAACTACTGTAATTGGGTACAATTTGTCCATTTTCACTTAGGGGTGTACTCACTTTTGTTGCCAGTGGTTTAGACATTAATGGCTGTGGGATGAGTTATTTAGAGGGCACAGAAAATTTACACTGTTATACAAGCTGTACTCTGACTACTTTACATTGTACCAAAGTGTCAGATCTTCAGTGTTGTCCCAAGAAAAGACATAATAAAATATTTACAAAAAACGTGAGGGGTGTACTCACTTTTGTGATATACTGTACTTTATATACATATACAGTGTGTTTATCTACATAGATGTAGTTATACAAAGAATTATATAAATGATTATCAAATATGATGTAAAATATATTGACCAGGAGATCTAGATGTAGTTTGATTGTTTGGTCGTCAAGATTGTTAGTCCTTTAGCGTTACCCAGGATGCACCACGTGGAGGCGGACTAACGTTGCACCCCAATATATAAATGTCTGTGTGTATACCTTCCCGTATTGATGAGCAAGGAGGCAATGCCTTCTAAGTATTATTTCTTTAGCCATATTTGCAGTTTGATTTACAACTTTTTTGGAATTAACTTGCAACGAATAATAAGCTCAACCCCCACAAGGAGGACAAAAGGAAGGTGAAATGTAGCGTTAATAATTTAGTTTCAATAACCTTAAAAGGTTCACGCGCCTCTTTCAACCTCACATTCAGAACGCAGGCAGCGGCATTGAATCATAAAAATGTTTCTTTGCATTTGCAAATCATTTATCCGAGTCCAGTCGAGACAAAGGATCCATTTGCCAGGGAGGTCATGGAAAACGTGAATTAAACTTGCCGAGATGTCTCATGTGCATCATACTCCGGCAACGTCTTAATTGCAACAAACTTTTTTTTTTTTTTTTTTCTTTCCTAAATAATTCTTTTGTGATTTATGTAGATCTCCTTGAGTTGTTAGCTGGTAACGGTTTTGCATATGTAAAAGCGCACTTATTCATCACTTAATAGAGATAACCCAAATCAGGGACTTTTTGTTTTTGGAATGTAAATATGCTGATTTTCTTTAAATCAATCAGCATAATGAGGCTTTTCACAGCCATCAAGAGCCTAGATGGCACGCTCCGCTCTGGCATTTGAACCTTTAAGTGTGAAACCCTGACATACTAATAGCGACAGGAATAAATGTTTTAAATCTGTGTTCATTCTGCGGAACATATTGTCATACCCGCTCTGACATGCCAATCTTCTCTTCAGCAAGCCCTTAACAGCGCAATTTAACTGCTGTAATATTTTGCTATAGCGAGATGAACTGTCAGTCATCAGCGTCCTAGGGTGATCTCCATGGACAGCGCGGCTCTCTTAGGCAAGATATCCATTGGATATAATGGGCGACAAGAGCGTGCTAGGAAATCAAGCACCCTGATTGCAGTAGGCTTGTACAATATGGCATGAGGATGCATTGGGGTCATTATGTATCCACAGGAAAAATGGAATATGAGATCATTCGATCTGAGAAATCTTTTTTGCTATTGTGACTAATAAGTTATTAACCCTTACTTTCTGGGCCAGCAAATTATTTTTATTTGTTTTTTTGTTGCTTATTGTGATCAGTTGAAAGCCGCACATGTCCTGTCCGTAACAGAGGTTTATGGTATTTTTATTATTTCGGTGGTAGTATGGGTATTACCTTTGACTGTTACCTAATCGTTGTTGTCTCGACACATTTTTGTAGTCATGACAGCTCTGGTTCTGCTTTAATTTAAATGTGGTTTTTACTTTTGGCCAGCAAGGGTTAATGTCAGTTTCCATGCTGGCAGCTGCTGTGTTTCTGGTCAGCTGATGTGGGTGATGACCACTCCCACCATTCTTTAAATAGTCACATGACTCATCAGCTGACTGTTGGTGATAGTTTTTCTCTGGAGACCAGCCGACGAGTTGGTAGCTCTCTGTGTATCAGCTGCTTGAGCTCCTGGTTCCGTAGCCTCTGCTGTATTTAGCTTTCAGCAAAAGCTTGAGCTACTTTTTTCGTTCTACCTTTCCTTGTCTGTCTCATGCTTGTCACTACCTCCTGTGTTTATACCATCTGCAGTGGTGAGGCTAACGTCCTTGCCGGATAGTGCACTAGCCATGGTATACTGAGGTGACAGCTAGTGACTAGGCACGTGGCGGCGACAGGGGGAACGACCTGCATAGGGCGTTAAAAGAGTTTAGGGATAGGCACAGGCTATGTTAGGAGGTGCCCCATCCCTTGTTCCCTTTTATTAGGGCCTCCCTCCCCCTTTTTCCATCCCGTTGTGGGTGTGGTGAAGTCCGCCAGACAAACCCCTGTTGGGTCGTGGCAGTTATTCTTCATTCTGCTGGTATTTGTTTCTAGCCGAGTCCATAGCACTGTTCTTAGTGATAGACATACTGAAACCTGACCAGTAGACTTAAAGACCTGATAATGTGTCACAAATGCATTAAAAGTCTTAAAATTGACCTCCTATGGCTTTGGTTTTATAGGATCCAATGGACAGTGGAAAAAAGTTGGTGGAACCTGATGACTTGGGATTGCGGGGGTCTTCAACTCACCTCCAGCAGATTATGGTTGGGAGATCAATGTGTATGAGTGGTCAGCGTGAATATCAGTTGGCCATGCAAGTGTTTTGCATGCAGTTATCTTAAATGTACTTGCTCTTTCATAAGAAAAGCAATGACCTTAGTGTGAACAAAGCCATATAGTCCAAATACACATTAGGTGACAGTCAGTGTAACCGTTTAATGTGTATTGGCGGTCTACAGACTTTCCCCCTACTGATGGTGTTGGGGGAAAAGAAGGATCCAAACTTTTGAATTTCAACAGCCGATCCTCATGTTCTCTGGGTGATAAGCCCCCACCAAAGTAATCTGACAATGGCTCTTCAATAGAAAATACTGGAGTGAGTGCTCACCCGTGCCGACCTGACCGTTCCTGTGTATGAAGGAGTTGGAAGAGGTAACTCTCTCCCAAACAATCATTCGGCCGACAGCCATCGCATCTATAATGGTCATGTTTAGATTATAAACATTTACAAGCGTTGTCCTCTCTCCTCTTGATCATTCTCTTTAAGGCTGTTCCACTTTGCGTTTTTTCATATATTCAGTGACCCCGTCGGGGCTCAAATCCAAACGTCCCCTCTCACCAAACTGGATTCGGGTGTTTGCGTTGATGATGCAGACGCAGTCACCATCGTGAATCCTTTTTGGCTCTATGTGCCTATTAGAGGCTGTCTACCTCCAATAGGCGTATATGCCTGAAAATGATAATGCACATGTTGACTGCGTATGCATCATTATAGTCAACGCCTCCATCAGCACATACACCCGAATCTTGTTTTGCGGGGGAAGGTGGATCAGATGTAAGCCCCGATGGGCCACTGAACGTAGGAAAGAACGCAGTGTGAAAGGAAAGGGCCCTTATGGAGGACTGGTCAGTTTTAGGAAATACTTGCTTTACCAGAATCGTTCTGAAACGTTTTGTTTTCCCCTGGATTATGCATTGTGCTATTTCTCTTATTCCTTCTGGGAAAGTATGAATAATTTGGCAATGTATAAAAAACCCTATGTCTGTGCACAGTCTGGCATTGTCCAATTAGTTTTAGGTAAAGACATGCCCTATGAACAGGAGGAATAGAAACACTCCATTGTAGAGTCATCGTTAAAAAGGGAAAGCAACAGACACAAAGCGATGACCAGTTCTGTTTATTGCCACAGATTCTGACATTTTAAGACTTCTGGGACGTGACAGTTTTTGGCAATCTTTTTTTGCTTCATCATTTATATCATATATTAACCTGTATTTATCAATCTTAAGAAATACGGCAGCTCCCATTAAGAATTAGCAGAGTAGTGTGAAGATATATTGTGTGCAAGCTATAAATAAGGTGGATAGTAAAGCGCTATTACTCTGGTGTGTAGTGGAGCTTTTCATTCCCGGGATGTCAGTTGTTGATCTTCTCCTCTCACTCGCTGCATTTCAGGCTGGATCATTAAGCCTCTTACTTCAGATGAAAGTGAGACATTGCTAAGACATTGTAACGTGACAGTGTTTGTTCTGCACTTTCACTAAGTCGAAAACTTTCAGCTGAAAGTGACAATTTTCTGACATCTCAAGACTCGCTTCATAAGAAGTCGTAAAAACTGTGATTTACATTAAAGGATTAAACATGATGAAACAGATTAAGAGGAGGCTCTAAAATCCCAGAAAAGCATCCGTTGTATACGGGAAATTGTAGAGACTTTCTTCTTTGAAGACTAGTACCTGCAGATTTGTGGGGAGATGTAGACGTAGCGTAACTGGAGCATCATCACATGACCGATACTTAGGATCCGATTCATTATTTCTTTTGCAAATTTTTTTTGTCTAGTTTGTGTTTTTCCTTTATTGTGTACTTTTAATTTACACCTTTTTAAAGTCTATTTTGCATGCTATTTCATGTTTTTTTTATGTTGTTGTACGTGGGGTTTGGGGTCTCCAGATGTTTTCAGCTGTTTCATCAATTGTAGCTTTTTAAAAAGTCACTAAGTTTTTGCACAATTGTACTCTACTGTCTCCCCCACCCACAATACGCAGAGTGATTTTATGTACTTCTGGATTTTTTTGCACACATTTTGTGACATTTTAGTAGAACGTGTACATAAAAGTTGCAATAAAAGTTCATGATAAAAATGAAGAGCATTTTTGATTTGGTAAAAAAAACTTATGAACCGTTTTGACGTATCTAAGACAACAAATGTAATACAAGAAAAGAAAAAGTGACTGTAGAAAAAATTTGGTCTATGTATTTCATGTACATAAAGACTAGCGTTTTGTGCATCTTAATTAAGTGCGCTGACTTAAGATGTGCCAAATTCATTAAGATGCCTGCGCCTCTGCAATAACTGTATTCCATTCAGGCAGTCTATATTTATGTTGTCATTTGTCATTTTTTGCATACATTTTGATGAATTTGTTGAACGTGATTGGCCATGTCCATGTCCTGCCTGACCTCTACCCACTTTTTGTAAAGTTGGTGAAGCTAACCAGATCTAGCATAAAAACAAAGTCAAATATTTTGCAATATATCAAGCAGTTTTGCACCAGAAAACCTTAAAAACTGCTTGATGAATAGTGTTCACAGTCTTTGATGGGAAAGTAGTATTTCTGTGGTGGCACCTTTCTTCTGAAGCATGGAAAGGTTCAGAAAGTGTTTCATATATGAGAATACGGTACCATAGAGTATGGAGGTTTTGCTACCAAAATGCACTCAAGCCCACGATCTTACAACTCTTGATTTTAAAAATTTGGGACAGAGCAAGGAATGGGTTCATAACTGAAGGAAAAAAAAGACTTGTGCTCATCTCATCAATCTTTCATGGTCCTTGCCTTTCTCAGCCTATTTCTTTCAACGATCACATGATATTCACTATCCATGTGACCACTGAAACCAGTCACTACACAGACTATCCCTTCTCCATTTCTATATTCCCCTTTATAAAATAACAACCTGTACTTTTCTATGGTGCCAGTGCCATTCCAGCGATGACTGCACTTGGCCCACCAGAGCTTACTTGACATTGTCATGTGAGCCCTGCAGTCAGTCGGTTGCAACACCACTCTCACTTCCTTTGGACGAAATGGGGTCTTTAATTATGTATGTAAATTTATTGTTACAACAATTTAATAAAATATATGGGTAGGCATATCAGGCCACGGTAAGCTAAAGAGCTGGGTGGGGTGCTGCTACATTTGCGCATTGTGGCCCAGAAGCTTAAAATTAAATTTCTGACTTTACATTATAAATTTACTTAATTGGGTAATTTTACACAGGACTGCAAGTGATCTATTACTGTAATATTGCAGCATTGTAAAAATGCAAATAAAAGTGACCAATTTATCTCCTACCGCAGTGTGCTATATCACATATTTCACAGCCGCAGTGGCGTTGCTTAGAACTCTGTCTAAACCAGGCGGAATCATTCAGGATACACAACCTTTAATTACCTTCCATATTAAATATCCAGAGCAACTCATTTTTAAAGCGTGCCATATATACAGCAATCATGTGGAGTTGATACACTGGTCGGTTAGTAATTAACACATACATTTGGCGCTTTACTTTGAGCCGATCTCATTCTGTGACAATTCCACTATAAAGTTTGTTTGTTTTCCTGCTGCCACATCATTGACAAATGCCTTACATGTGCAAAGACTTAATCTTTCACTTAGATTTATTTTTCTGAAAGCTGTAAGACATGACAGATGTAAACATAATCTTAAAGTGTATACACTGCAGCTTTCATCAAATTTCTCAGGCAGGAAATATTCCCCTTAAAACTTGAGTGTAATTTTGCTTCATCTGCTGCAGGAAATATCGTGTTCTGTGATTTTTATTTTTTGGATAGACAATTATATGAATTCAAAGAAAATCAGGACACTCCTGTTAATGTTTCTGGACTATAAATATTTCATTTAATATTTTATATTATTTCATCTTTTTTTCTTTTCATGGTTCATTACTCGGTCATTTCATATACTTTACTATGTATTAATCTCCTTCAACATAGGTAAGTGTATTTTCATGGTAATACTTTGCTTTAGGAGGACATCTACTTTTACAATAGGGATTCAAAAGATCAGAAACAAGTAACCTGTAATTAGTATTCAACTTCTCGCTAAGATGGACTACGACTACGGAGATGGGTTGAATTCTGATATCATCATCTTCAGTCCTGGGCATTTAATGTCCCTGCTTGACTCTATAATTGGAAGCAGTAGTGTGCCCATGAGTCGGCTAACTTGAGCAATAAAATTGTCCTCTTTGAGGAAAGAATAACCATTGCAATACAGTCTGCTATGAAGCTGAAGACTACATGGCTTCATAGAGCATTTCCCTTTCTCCGACCAGTCTCTCTGTTCATTTTAGTGATATTTCTTAACTAGTTGCTTCCCATTCATGAAACCAGAAGCTCAGGAAGTGCCGCTTTATAGGCTACGATTGAACAAGAACTTCCCTCCTACCCTTCCTTTATTCCTCCTCCCTCCCTCCCTTTCTTCCCTCCTTCCTCCCTCCCTTTCTTCCCTCCTTCCTCCCTTTCTTCCCTCGTGTCTCCCTCCCTTTCTTCCCTTCTTCCTCCCTCCCTTTCTTTCCTCCTTCTTCCCTCCCTCCCTTTCTTCCCTCCTTCTTCCCCTCCCTTCTTCCTCCGTCCCTTTCCTCCCTCCTGCCTCCCTCCCTTTCTTCCCTCCTGCCTCCCTCCCTTTCTTCCCTCCTGCCTCCCTCCTTTTCTTCCCTCTTTCTTCCCTCCTTTCTTCCCTCCCTCCCTTTCTACCCCCTCCCTTCCCTACTTCCCCCTCCCTCTCTTATTCTCTCCTTCTCTTACTTCCTCCCTACCTCCGTTTCTTCCTCTCTCCATTCTTTCCATTTTCACTCCATTCTTTCCTCTCTGACTCTTTATTTCTCAATCCCTTCCTTGCTCACTGAAATGCACATCCTTTCTCCCCTTCCTTGCCTTACTTTTTGATCTGTCTTTCTTTATTTCCTTTTCCTTTCTTTTCTTTCTTTTCTTTCTTATCCATGGATATCTAATCTACTGCAATGCCCTGCACTTGGAGTAAGTGACATGGTAGAAGAACTATACTACATTTTTAATTGGAACTATTTGCGAACATTATTATTATTACATCTTCTATACATTGGGATAGGATCTTGGAGATGGGAATACCCCTTTAACGCTAGGTCTCCAGTCCTGGCCTTGAAAGCTCCACTTCTAGTTTGGTGCTCATCAGAGGAGAGCGATTCCTGTGTCGGCACAAGACCATAACTTTATGTGATGGCCCTTGTCGGTCTATGCAACAAGCTGGTAAAGAGAAGGAGGCTGGCTCACCTACCTAATGAACTAAGCAGTCAGCCAACCCCATTTATACACAGCTCTGGTCTTGAACCTACAAAGGACCAGACATTGAGTTTTGGGTTCAAGGACCAGAGCTAATACCCAACAATCGTGCATCTTTAATTGTTAAAATATATCAGTAAGGTATACAACTTCCTTTGCTTACTTGCATATTTCTGTTTTTTCTTGGACAACTTTTACTTTTTTAGTTTTCTCATATTTACAAACAAAATCATGTTGCTGTGTTTATTAGATTATATCCTTAGTAGTGATGAGTGAACCTTCCCGGATAAGGTGTAAGGAGCATGCTCGTGAGCTAACCAACGGACTTCGGCATGCTCGAAATATGTTCGAGTCACAGCAGCTGCATGTCTCGCAGCTGGTCGACATGCAGGGCTTACCTATTTGTTAGGCATTCCCGGCAAGTCTTGTAACTATCGAACAGCCGCGAGACATGCAGCCGCCGAGACTCGAACATAGTATTCGAGCATGCTGAAGTCACTCGGATAGTATCTGAGCATGATCAGATAACACCTTATCCGAGAAGGTTCGCTCATCACTAATCCTAAGCAAAAAAAAATCCACATTTCATGTTTCACTTACAGAAAACAGTGTAAGTGGGCCTTTTGCTGAGCACACATTCCTGGGCATGTCCCTCCTTAAGGCTGTGTTGTGCACACAGTGCGTTGTTGATGCAATTTCCCAGCAGATTTTCCACTCAGAAATGCTCAGGGATGCTACGTCCCCTTCTGAAAAAGCGGGCACGCGAAACGCGCGTCAGGGGTTGCGAGGAGATCATTGTGGATCCGGATTTACTATGGGTAAGCACTAATGGCACTTTACATGTATGCTCCATTTCTTGGAGGCAGTTCTATAGGGGCGTTTAGTATGGTAACTGTCATGCGTGTAAACTTAATAGAGAATTGAGCACTGCTGCATACATTTTGTACCCAGGCTATACTGATTAGGACATATTATGGGGAAGCACTAGAACGCACTTTAATTATATGCTCTACTTTAGGGGCATCTATACATGGGCGTGTAATATGGTGTTATGCCTGGGTGGAGATTTACTCGCATGTATGAGGTATATACGCCCTAGCACTGCAACATACATTTTACCCAGATTGTACCAGTGACCACTTTGACCTCCTCTGGTTACTTGCATTGTTTCCTCCTTACTTTTATTTGTTTCCCTTTATTATATGGGTTATTGTTGTTGTAAGTTGTATCTTTAATAAAAAGAGTTTTATACCATCTTTTTGAGTGTTGTTGTTTACTCCGTTTTTTTTTTACATTCATATGTATTTTGGAGTACTACACTAGAGTTTAAACCTTGGATATATAAGATGGGGAGAGTTTAATACTTAAACATGCTCTTGGCCCAGGTTCTTAATACGTGCTACTTGATTTTGTTATTCAGATGCCAGCAATGTTTTTCAATGGTAACTAGGGTAAATATTGGGTTACTAAGCGCAGGGCCGCGCTTAGTAACCCGATGTTTACCCTGGTTACCATTGTAAATGTAAAAAAAAAAAAACACTACATACTCACATTCCGGTGCCTGTCACGTCCCCCGGCGTCCACTTCCCTGCGCTCCTCCTGCATCCTATGTCAGCGCCGGCCGGCCGTAAAGCAGAGCACAGCGGTGACGTCACAGCTCTGCTTTCCGGCGGTGCTTACACAGGATGCAGGAGGAGTGCAGGGAAGCGGACGCCGGGGGACGTGACAGGCACCGGAATGTGAGTATGTGTTTTTTTTTTTTTTACATTTACAATGGTAACCAGGGTAAACATCGGGTTACTAAACGCGGCCCTGCGCTTAGTAACCCGATGTTTACCCTGGTTACCCGGGGACTTCGGCATCGTTGGTCGCTGGAGAGCGGTCTGTGTGACAGCTCTCCAGCGACCACACAGCGACGCTGCAGCGATCGGCATCGTTGTCTATATCGCTGCAGCGTCGCTTAATGTGACGGTACCTTAAGGCTCCTACATAGGCAGGTGACAATGTGTGTGTGTGTTTGTATTTACTTATCGGCCTAGCAATGAAGGTGTCAGGCTGACACCTCTTCATTACTAAGCCTAGGGCTAGGTGTCAATGACAGCTGCTGACACTAAGCCCTAAAGGTACCGTCACACTCAGCGACGCTGCGGCGATATAGACAACGAGCCGACCTAAACTAGATCGCTGGAGCGCCGCTGTTTAGGTCGCTGTAGAGACGTCAAACACAGCAACTCCAGAACGATGCAGGAGCGATCCAGTGACGTAACGGCGACTCACTTCTCGTACTCGCTGGTTGTTAGCTCCATGTCAAACATTGCTGGCGTCGTTGCTTTTGATGTCAAACATGACGATACACGCCGACCTGGCGACGAAATAAAGTTCTGGACTTCTAGCTCCGACCAGCGATGGCACAGCGGGATCCAGATCGCTGCTGCGTGTCAAACACAACGAGATCGCTATCCAGGACGCTGCAACGTCACGGATTGCTGTCGTTCTCTTTGCAAAGTTGCTGAGTGTGAAGGTACCTTAATACCATCAAGCATGAAAAAGGTGGTGTTGAACCAAGAAAATACATCACAAAACTTTATTTTTAAATATCTTTATTTAGCTCAAAAAAGCCTACATTACTGTACAAAATCGCTGCAAAAACCTGCGTTTTTGCTGCAGCGTTTTTCCTGCAAAGAGCGTTTTTTCTGCAAAGAAATGAGAAACCTTACAGAAATTTTTGCTAGCGAATACTCAACGTGCGCACAAAGCCTTAGACTAAACTTTTTATATGGTTTCCTGACAGAGGGAACTAGCAGCCAAAATGCCAACTCTGCGCACCCAAGATGAGATAGGCAGAATTAGATTAAGCTGCTTACTGTTGACATGTCTATTGATCTGGGTTCAGCGCTGTTTCCTGTCTGCAAGCCTTCTGATTGCTGGATACAATAACATTGTGCCTTTATGTGGAATGGGGGACTCTGAGCATCAATTACTTCAGGAAGACTGTGGTATGGGGAGATAAGGTTAAGCTTCTGTGGGAGCCCAGGCAAAAAGTGACTTCAATGTTGGTGAATTTATGGGGGGGAACGTGCAGCTACCACTGTTCTGCATAATTGCTAAACGCTGATTGTTCAGGACTGAATTGCTTCTTTACCCACTGTATTAGCTGAAGATCAAATAAAGAGGCTGAATATCTATAAAGTACAAGAAGTTTCATGATGAGTTTACGTCTCTCCTGACCTTGTGTTACTTGAAAGAGTGGGCGATCGGCGTTATCTTATTTGGCACGCTCGCATCCCATTGCTTAACTCTTCTCCATTCTTCTATCTGTTTACTGGTGAGTTCTGTAATTTGTTTCAATGCCTCGTAAACAATATCCGTCTTGCAGATTAAGAGCTTCTTCTCACTAGTGATTTCCTGAAAGTAAGCTCCTGAATTGATTTTTTGCTATTTGGTGACCTTGTCAAAAAGTCCACACCCAGGCAGTAATGCATCATCAAGGCCATTATTATAAAAAAGAAACTAACCAAAAACAAAACAATAATAAAGTTTTATGATGTTTTTTTTTTTTTAACTTTCCTTCTATTTTACTTTTTTTTCAGAAACACCTCTGTGCATTGTGAAACATTTCAGCTTATCTCAAAGTGTAAGGGGCTGAATGGCATGTCTGACAATAGCCTATCGCCTGGTGTGGAGCGATTTCTGTAAAACATAGACCCATTTTCCTAATCCTAGATTGCAGGTTAATTAAAAAAAAAAAAAAAAAAAAGAGACATATTTAGACCTCATTCATTCTCGCACGCAAATAAAACTTGGCTCAGTGGTTAGCACTGTTGATTTGCAGCGCTGAGTTCCTGAGGTCAAATCCCACCAAGGAAAACATCTGTAAAGGAGTTGGTATGTTCTCCCTGTGTTTGCGTGGGTTTCCTCCGGGTTCTACGTTTTCCCTCCCACACCCCAAAGATATACTGATAGTGAATTTACATTGTGAGCCCCAATAGGGACAGCGATGGTGAGGTCTGTAAAGCGCTTCGGAATATGATGGTGCTTAATACGTAGGCATAATAAAAAGAACCAGTTTTTCTCAGTGCGCTGGATTTGATTTTCATCCATTTTTGGCCAGTGTCTGTTTTTACCATCAGTGTACCATCCGTTTTTCTCGTATGCCAGTACAAAGAAATTTCAAGCTTCCTCTACCCATTTAATTAAAAAAAACCCTGATAGCACGTGGATCAAAAACTTGTCTCGTTATTTTTTATTTTTGTGGGTACTATGTTTGCAAGAAAACCTAAATCCTCAGACCAGCTCCATAGACTGTAATGGTTATATGTTCTATCCGTGATGAAAACGGACGTCTGATTGAGGCCTACATCCTTAGGACACGTACTCTACATAGTAAAATGAATACCTTAAAGATACATTTTTTTAAGTGATTTTAAAGGCCCAGTTTTGACTATGTGCTTGGGATCTATTTTGGATCCTGGAGTCGCAATTCTTGGTCCCAGTCTCATAGCTGAAAAAGTTGAAAATGACCTAAAATGGCATTTGAGCGACACCTTAATATGAATGAAAAGGCATCTGGTTTCAAAAACCCATTTGTTGGTTAATAGAGGGGTTCCCCCTTTCAGGACCTTAATCTGTTGGCTGAAGCACAGAATAGCCACCATTTTTCTATGGAGACACAGTCTACTGAGAACCTTGTAATTCAGAATTCCACCTGTGGGGGTGCTATAGGTAAATTGAAGACTTTTTGCTGGGTTTCTGATCGGCTTTGAATTTTTGTTTGTAAATTTACTATTGATGGACCCTTGTCATAAAAGTGAATTGTCCAAATAGGATTTTTTTTTTTTACTGGTAAAATAATGAAATTAGTGCTCAGTGAAAATGTCCGTATAGACATTAGTAAAATATTCTCTTCTCTGAAAATAATTATTTTCTCTCTACAATTTTTGTTCTGGCAGCCGAGGTAATATAAAGCTTGTTACATAGGTGGGATAGCGCTTACCCCTCACTTCTTGGTCTCCGATAATGCTGAACCACTTGGCAGAGGAGAACGGATCCTTTCACAGCATGAAACCTTTTTTTATTGCATATACACGGTGGTCATATATCAATATGTGAGGTCGTCTCTTCACCCTTATATTTAAAATCCCCCTGGTGAAGCCAATCCTATAAAATATCACTCTAGTCCAGCACGATTTATTCTCCTCCCTGACACTCCTTAATACAAATTCCTCAGCAAATTAAAGAAACATGTCGGCGTGCTATCACAGGTTAATTTGTGCTATATCCTGGCGTCATTTTATTCCGGATTCATTTAGCCATTTGTAGTCTGTAAGAACTTACCTCATATACGTAAGTTCTGTTCTATCTCATACGACGGCCTATTAATTATTCATTATGTTAACGAAGACAACTTTATTTCTTGCTTTTTTTAGTTTTTGCTTTTTAATAACTACCTCAGGGTAATACAACTACGCCCTTGTGTCGCGACAGGAAACCCGAAATATTTCACGTCACTGGGCTTAGGCTACTTTCACACATCCGTCTTTGGTCATCAGGCTCAATCTGCCCAATCCAGTTTTTTCCCATAGACTTGTATTTGCACCGGATGACCTTACGTTTCTTCTGGTTTTCATCGGATCCGGCAAAACTGTCGTTTCCGGCATCTGGAACAAATGTAACAGTAACGTTTTTTGTCTACAGCTTTTTGCTTTTGCTTCTTGCTAGAATGGAAGCCTATGGGAGCCGGAAGGTGCGGGTTCTGGAAAAATGATGGATTCCGGCGCCGGATTCAGTTTTTTTAAACTGAGCATGCTCCAATTTTTTTTATTCCGATTATCTGGATATGCTAGTCGGATCCGTCGAAAAACTGATCCGTTGCATCAGTTTTTCACAATCTGCAACAGATCCATTTTTTTCAACATTCGACGGATTGTGCCTGACTACAAAAACCTGATGTGTGAAAGTAGCCTTAGTGTCACCTTCATAACTCGGTAAAACAAGCAACATTGCAATTTTCCCCTTGTTAAAAAATTCTCTTAGTTCTCAAAAATGGAGGAATTTTTAAATTGTTGGTGACCCAGCTTGTTGCCTAGATTACCGGTCACCCTGCAGTCCCAGCCTGGCCGGCTGCCTAGGCAAGGAGTTCGCGGCCCGAATTGGCTCTATGCTTTACAGCGTGTTCGCGCTGCTTTGATGCTGGCCAGATCGCCGTATGCAACCAGACTCTGTACCCCTGTGTTACCGCCATTAGGCTATGTTCACACGTTATGTTTTTCCAGCGTTTTTATTTGCTACTTTTTTAATGCAAATTTTAAGCAGCGTTTTACAGCGTTTTAAGTGTGAGATTTCAGATATCTCATGCAAACACACTGGTTTTATTTTCCTGACTGATTTGGAAAACTGCTGCGTTTTTGCAAAATGCAGCATGTCACTTCTTTCAGTGTTTTTCACCCGAAGGAAACAATGGGTAAGTGCAAAAACCTAAGGAAGTTTAATAAGGTTTTGTTGGGGCCTCTAAACTTTATTATAATGCGCAAAAGACAAAAAAAATTCTGCAAAAACCTGCTTTTTTAAGCCACTTAAACGTAGCTTAAAATTTGCATTAAAAAACTCAGCAAAAATGCAGTGTGTGAACATAGCCTTATGCAGTCCCATAAGCTGCCTCTCATAGACCTGGGAGAAGAGCAACTAAGACTCTGCTCCGAACTGTCTATCCTAAGCAGCTCGCCGCTTCTGGCGTAGCATACAGCTTTTTTTGACCAAACCTCAGTGGTTTTCCTGCCTGATTTTCCCTTACACAGGCATGCTTGGTTTGGTTGAGTGGGCATGTTTTCTCAAAGGCGT
Organism: Ranitomeya variabilis; assembly: GCF_051348905.1. Taxonomy (NCBI): domain Eukaryota; kingdom Metazoa; phylum Chordata; class Amphibia; order Anura; family Dendrobatidae; genus Ranitomeya; species Ranitomeya variabilis. The sequence goes on along the minus strand of NC_135237.1, from coordinate 55,393,778 downwards.
GAGAGGTATCAAACCACTATCAGAAACCAAATGTTAAGATGGACTTACACATTAGTTGTCTGGCGGATGAAAGATTCTTCAGCCAATCGTTTGGCTGGCAGCCATCTCTGCCGACACTCGCTTACACTGGAGCCAACACTTAACCGAGTGCTCCTGTGTTCTCTAGAACACCACGGCTGGTGGCTTATCTCAGGGTCAATATGATCATCTTATCTCAGGGTCAATATGATCATCCATCAAAAATTCGACAGGCGCAATCGACATCTATACCGACCATCAGTCGGTGCCTCCAAACACATTAGAGCATCTTCCAAATCTGTTAATACCAGCGGGTTCATCCGACATTAGTCTAATGTATTTGGGGCCATAATATTACATAGCTCTCTGTTGAACCCTGGTCCTATGTATGGTGACTCCCCCTGTTCACCCATATACGTGCATGCTCTGTTGAGCATATTTGTTTTCTCAGTAGAGGGAAGGATGTAAGCTGCTGTTGGACACCACCGATGGTGACCTAACTGTCCAGGACACATCCTACTGATCCTAGTCTCTTCTATCTGTTCCTATTGAGGGCCGCATACATACCGGACGGTTGTTTGGTCCCGTATAAATCAGCAGTTTCTGCACATATACTGATATGATATGAAACCAAGAAGGTAATGACATTAGATGTATAAATAACATTTTTGTGGGGTCGGAGCCTAATCTGGATTATTTGATTGAAGTTCATCTTGGTCACATATCAGATTTTGGAGGTGACAAAGTAGTACTGTGAGAAAATGATTGAATGTAACCTCTTACAGTGCCACAGTCTTTATCTATGGAAACATTACATCTTTCTTCATTGCCGAGTTTGGTCCCATCATGGTGCGTGCTGACCTGTAACATGTATTAATCGAGCAGGTATGCGGCAGCTCGGAGACAGTCCGCTTTCTCCATGCACAATTGGAAATGCTATTAACTACTTACTGCAGGGCACTGTTCTCCCTGGTGCCGACAGCTTGGCTTGTCTACATTAAATTAGTCTGCTACATCTTCCCATAAGTCTGGGTGCCGGCTGATATGTATGAGGTGGAAAAAAGATTGAAAGCACTTGCTGAATCGCAAAGAATGGAAAGCACAATTACCCACAGAGATAACCGATCTTATTGGCAAAATGCACTGAATACCAGCAGAATGAACAAATGCTTCCTAAAAGAAATGTTATCAAGTTCCTAAAAAATCCAAAACCTCAAAACAAGAATAAGGCAAGGCAGATACGGAAAACTGATGCACCAAGGTCTAAAGGGCCCCATACACATCAGGCAAGCGTCTGCCAAACCACCGATATTGTCACATTTACCCAAAAGTCTAATGTGTATGCTGGCCCCAAACAGATAAAGTCAGGGGAGATGAGGATCCAGCATGATTGATTTCGGACTGCTGATCTCCTTGTTTCCTAGTGATTTTTTATTATTTATTATTATTTATTGTTATAGCGCCATTTATTCCATGGCACTTTACGTGTGATAAGCTGCTGCCAGTGATGTCTGACAGCGGCTCGCTCACAGAGAATATAGGAGCGTGCAACCTAGTGAGAATCAGGAGAGATAAATGCCGGACAACTGATTTGCCAGACCATTGTTTGGGCTGAAGTAGGTAAGCAGTGGCACCCTGCTTTTGGTGGCAGCGCTACAAATAATCGAGGTGAGGTGAGGGCCCTGATGCAAACACTGAATTGGGACCCCAGAGCTTCAATTATAAAGGGGTAGTTCAAAGGCCAAAGTAATTTTCCTCCTTTCTAATGTACGTGCATAAACCTACCGTTCCCTTACTACACGATCTGCTTTTTTTTCCCCTTTTCCTTTTATGATGACTCTTTCAGTATCCTAGTGCATGCTGCCGCAGCCGCTGTCCCCTCCCTGAAGCAAAGCGTCACCTGTAACACTCGTTTCGGGGGGCTAGGATAGTCCCTGCACACTATGCTATGTGCACAATGACAGCGCGCGCTCTGTTGCTGGCTCAGATCATTAGTAATAACCGGCAACAGAACGCAATGTCAGAATACCCAGTGTGCAGAGACCAGTGACGTCACTTGCAGTGGCAGCTAAGCACTTGTTGCATCCTGAAGTATTTAGGGTATGTGCACATAATTATTTGCAGCAGAAATTTCTGCATCCCTTGGCAGGGAAAATACTGTATAAAATAGGCATTTTTTTTTTTAAATTTGCGTTTTTGTTGCAGATTTTTCCCCACTCATTAGAAAAGGTGAAATCTGCGGCAAAAACACTGGAAGAATTGACATGCTGCAGACCTGTAAGGAAAAAATAAGCAATGTGTGCCTGAGACTTCAGGAATCTCATTCACTTTGCTGGTGCTTGGAAATCCTTCAGGTTTTCTGACACATCTGTGCAGAAAAAAAAAGTGACAAAACCGCAACATGTGCACAGTTCGGTAATTGGGCAAAAGAGCAATGATTGGATTGTTCATGCAGTCCCCCAAATAATCGTTGTGGACAGCACTGCTCCCCATGTCTAGAGGGAATGAGCTTCTGACACTATGCAAAGATGCACAAGGGAGATCTGTTAAGGTTCAAAACGCATAGGTTTTCAACTCTGACTTTTATTTGTTTACGTGGAAATTTATCATTATGAAATAAAGAAGTTACCGTTTTAAAAAATGGATTGCGAGATGGAATTTATCCAATTTGTTTAATCACACAGACTGATCTGGTGATCAAAGTGTCAATCATTACACATCTCACACTGGAGAGCGGAACAGACGAAATCCCGGTACCCCCCAATAGTGATGTAGGATTCTGCCTGGACCTGTTCGAGTGCTAATCTCCATATTCCCCAAGTGCGCCACTTCGTCAGCACGCCACTATGTAATTGCTGACTTGTGCATGGTCATATTGCAGCTGTCGTGGCGGCGCTTGAATCTGCTGTTCTGTTGAAAGTGTCACCCGATCAAAGAAATGTGAAGCCAACATTCCTGATGTTCTCTCTGCGACTGTTCATGTAGAAGATAAATCAGCAGTTCTACAAGTCGGCTCCTCTATGGAGAGCAGAAACCATATTGTGGCATCTCCATCATGCTCAGAATCACAATGCCGCTCGCTGCTGTTCTGCACAGGTCACTTGCTGAGACCGCAGAACATGCAAATAAAGATGTCGGAAGACGCGGGCATCAATCTTCTCTGACAGCGCAGGAGAAATGAATAGCGGGTTTATGAAATGGCTTCATTATGTGCCGTCTCAATATGTTAGCTGTACGTTTATTGTTTGCAGGATTCGCCTTGTGATCTATGTTCTGTGCGGGGAAAGCTGCGGAACTCTTCAGCGTTCCATCTGCTCCGTAATTAGAGAGCCCACTGTCAGAGGCCGGCTACCGCTCCCTGATCATTAGCTCCTTGTTGGCACAGGCTGATGGGAACTCTCTGAATGTAACATAAGTTTAATGTGTGCGCAAACAAGAGACAACGATTCCAGCGCAGCTCACGCCGCGACCGTCTCCTATTTACAGATCCCGCTCATCTGATATTAACTTCAGTTGTGTCGTTAGCGTTCCTGAACGACACAAAATTATCTGCAAAATAGCTTTTTCTAATTATCTTATTTTTCTAATTACTTGTGTTATTCTGTTACACTCAGAATATTTAACATTTCACGTCTTTTCTCCTTTTGCTCATTGTCGTTCCCTTCTGTGTAATGTACTTTGTATGACAAGGGTCGTATCGGGAAGGCAAGAACAATGATACCTGTATAGTAGGGGTTGTCATTTTTAAGTCCATTCGATGATTGCATTGACTGATTTATGTGTTTTATTGAAGGTTTCAGATATAACTTAAAGGGGTTTTCTGATACTTTAATATTGAGGGCCTATTTAGGATAGGTCATCAGTACCAGATCATTGTGGGTGCAACACACAGCACCCCGACGATTAGCTGGTCCCAGTGCCGGCAGCGGCCAAGTGTGGTTAGTTGTGGTAAAAAAAAAAAAAAAAAAGCACAGCGCCATCAGCTACACTGTGGCCACAGTAGGGTACTGCAGATCTACCCCTATTCATTTAAATATATGCATTACCCAGCCTCCAGCAACAGGAATAGCTGATCAACGGGGAACCGGGTGTCGCACCCCCCACCCATCTGATATTAATAACGTATCCTAAGGGCAGGTGCAGTTGCCAGTAGTTTCTCTCATCCAAGAGAATTGGGCCAACTATGAATATGACACTCTGTTCAAACTCTGATCAGAGTGCAATCTGATTCTCTTGGAAGAGGAGAGGATGGAGAAAAAAAAATTCTCCATCTTCTCCATTCCATCAGTCCATGGAAATCAGACTGCACTCAGATGTCATCTAAGTGCAATCCGAAGAAAAAAAATTGACACGTGGTCTGAGTACAATCCAATGTTTTGTTGAATCGCATTTGGACCAAAAATACGGTCATGTGCACAAGCCCTAAGGATAGACCATCAATATTAAAGCACCCAACAACCCTTGTAATGCCAACATTATAATTTTCATATTCTGTGATATGGGCTCTGTATGGGCATGGAATATTCCCGGGCACTTCATTGTTTTATTTTAGTCTCCCAAATGAAAGTTTTCGTGTTAGTCAGTACAATATTGGGTTTTCTAGAATTTGACCTATAGAATTCAGAAATGATCGTAACTTGCAATTCGCATTCGGCCCATTTTAGTTGCTTCCTTCTGGAGAAATTAAGGGGAGGAAATACCAGTCCAATAACGTGTTCTTTATGTGACTGGTGCAGTTGTCGGATGGAGATAGTCGTTATGACATAAGAGCCATGTTCTGTGATACTTGTGATGATCTAACGGAACAATGCACCTTCTATAAAATCAGCGGCTAATATCTCGTGTCCAATGGATAACCTGAAAAGTGACGTCTCTCACTGTGAGAATATCCTCCTTCACATATGGGACGATTTCCTCCAGATTTGCTCATTTCCCACATTTAGAGCTTTTAACCCCATCTTCGCAGGGCAGCGGAGGCCCACAGTGCGGATCATGTTCCTGTACATGTTCACATGGCTTCTTCCCCTTCTTCTCTCCCTAGTGGCATTATCTCGAAGAGCAAATAAACGGTGAACTTTCACTTGAACTCATCCCTCCCCGTCACCAGTGAATGGAGCCGTTAGGAGGGCCGCGCCGCCCTCCGCCCCCATTATGGAAATGCACTGACTTGCAGAAGACTCGCGTCTTCCCGCTGCTTTCATCTAAAAGATGCTGAATCTGTAATGAAACTTTTTTTTAAAAAAATTTTTAAATGTCAAAGTAGCGAAGCTTTTCACTCACTCGGCTAATGATTGATGCTGCGGAATTTTTGCAGTAATTGATGATATTGCTTTAGTTGAGTCTGTTAGTGCAAATAATTATTAATCAATATGCACTCAGCATCGGCTCTGGCCGATCATTTCGATGCATGATTTATTCCAAACATTTCCATTCGGCTACGTTTACAAGGAAGACAATCAATTGGTTAGTGGCCTATGGTACTTTAGTTAGCTGAAGAGCAGCATTTCTTTTACAGATTTTTACTTGTTACATGTTTTGTTTTGTTTGTTTTTTTAGTATTTTTCTATGTATTGTTTTTGGTACATACTATACTTAAAAGGGAAACCTCTTCACATTCAGGTCCAATTTCTCAAAGATATAATGCGTCTGTCACAAAGGATGATAATTACCTTTTTAGTATGGCCCATCAGTGTCTGCTAAACCTTTCTAGATTCTGCAGGAACCAGAGCCGAGGTCTGACACCCCCAACTCTGTCACTTTGTGTTATCGGGAGAGGAAGATAATGATGAGTCTCTTTGTGAATTAGTCACTTTTTTGGGGGGATGCTTAATCCTGTGACATCCTTCATATTATTATTTGTTCGTAAACATTTCAGTGTTAGAATGTTTTATTATTGCACAGCGCATGCAGTTGTAATAATGTCCAATAGAGGGAGGCAAAGAGTCAGAGCAGCAGATTTGACTTTTCCTGCACACAGTTTAGAAAGTGTCAGTCCATACAGGAAATGCCTGGAAGGGAAAGACTATATCTATAGTAGATGTGTGTGTGTATATATATATATCATTGTAAGCATGCATGTATACTGTACCTTCATGGCCCAGTTTGCTACAGTGTATACAGTAGTAATAAAGTCCAATAAGGGAAGGCAAAAAAATCAGAGCGGCAAATTCACTTTTCTTGCACTTCGTTTAGAAAGTATCAGTCCATACAATAAATGCTTGGAATGTAAAGACTATATATTTGCTAAATGTATATATAACTGTTATTGTAAGCCTGCATGTACACTGTACCTTCATGGTGCATTTAAGCTACAATGCACAAAGTCCTATAAGGGTAGGCGAAAAAGTCAGAGCAGCAAATTGAATATTAACCTAAAGGCTGTATATCTATAATAAACGTACATGTAAATCAATTGTAAGCATGCACACACATTGTACCTCCATGACTAATGTGGCAAAATGAATTAGTAGCACCAAAATCATTAATGCGACTTGAGACCCACATGACCATTTATTAGCTGTTGGGTTATATTCACACTTTGTGTTTTTGCTGCATTTTTTTGCTATTTTTTTATGCAAATGTTGAGATGTGTTTTACAGTACCAGTAAACTCTGAGATTTCAGAAACCTCATGCACACATTGTTTTTTTTTCTTCCTAACTGAATTGGAAAATGCTGCTTTTTTAAAACTACAGCATGTCACTTCTTTCAGCGTTGTTTCAGTCCTAGAAATCAATAAGTGCAAAAATGCAGCAAAAAGCGCATGTTTTGCTGCACTTTTAGTGAGGAAAGCAGGTACCACAGTATATGAAACCCATTTATTTTTGTGATTTTTCCAAAGTTTAAACCATAATGCGTTGGTCTTCTCACCAGTTAGGATTAGTGCAGTTTCATTAAATTAATGCTATGTGTGAAGTAAACATTGGCCAACCAAGGTGTGACGTTGAACAATACTTGATAAACTCAAGGGCTGACCAAAGTGGGAAAGTAAACTATGTCCTACAAACTCAATGCTCTGCTAAAGTCTTAGGCAAACTATGTATGACCAATTCACCTCCCCCCACTGTTATGTTTGTAATTGTGTATTTTTCATGAACACACATGAACTTTTTTTGATCAGAATAGTTACTATTCTGTTAACATAAAAATATTTTTCCACTAAATAATTTGATCAAATTGCATTTTTTTTCCAAAATGGTTTTATGGTGTCACATATGTCTTGCATTGGTGACAATACCTTTCAGGGTATGTGCCCACGTTGCGGATTCTGCTGCGGATTTTTCTGCAGCGGATTTGGAAAATCCGCAGTGCAAAACCACTGCGGATTTCATCGCGGTTTCTTCTGCGGATTCCTCTGCGGGTTTTCAACTGCACTTTCCTATTGGTGCTTGTTGAAAACCGCTGCGGAATCCGCAGAAAGAATTGACATGCTGCGGAAAATAATCCGCTGCGTTTCCGCGCGGATTTTTCCGCAGCATGTGCACAGCGGGTTTTTTTCCCATAGGTTTACATGGTACTGTAAACTTTGGGAAAACTGCTGCGGATCCGCAGCGTCAAATCCGCTGCGGATCCGCAGCAAAATCCGCAGCGTGTGCACATACCCTTAGTGTTCATGCTTCTGTGGTGGAAACAAAGCTGAACTTTCGGTTCCTGAAAAACACAGAAAAAAACGCAGCAAAACCTGCTTTTTGTAAGCAGCTTCTTTACTGCCAAAAAAAGCTGGATAAAAATGCTTCAAAAACATAACGTGTGAACATAGCCTTAATTAGCAGATTGCAGAAAATGTAATGCTGCAACCAGTAATTGAACAGTCTTGGTACGGGGTTGGTCACAAGATACATTTCCAACCCCATTGATGCACCACAGGCTTCTTGTCGACCACCATGCGGCACATCAATACTTTGTACAAACGACGTGACTGTCAATACGCCAGACTGAAATGGCCCCCAAAAAAGTGTCGTGAAACCAAACACATTTGATAAAAGCCATTTACAATGGGTTGCAATTAACATACTGTATCATACACAAATAGTCTGAGCTGTGAAAATCCAACTCACACAAGGATGGCATCTCTGGCATGGATGGCATATATATATATATATATATATATATATATATATATATATATTTATTTATTTATATACACCGTACATATATACATAGTTTGTATAGTTGCTTGGATACACGCGACACAGGGTTTTATATTAAAAAAAAAAAAAATGTAGTTTATTGCCCATCATAAACAGCTTTACAGCTCCAAAACTAAAACAGCCTTCCTTCAGTAACAATGGATAACATAAATCATCCTTTTCTTCTGGCAGCAGCTCACACTTGTATTCAATGTGTTCACCAAACAAACACCCCTCTATTTGGCTCCAGCACACCCCTTTTTGCAGGGCAGACTAACCAGCCGCTCTGCCTTTCTCCACTCTGGACACAGTCCACACTGCTGACTCAGCTGCTGGTAATAGGCCTGTAAACCCCGGACTGGATCACCGGAACAACTTGTCCAAGCCAGGTTCTTTGGGTTATTCCAAAAAAACCAAACCTTAAATCCAGTCACATTAAGCCCTCTCAGTAACCTAGTGTTACTGGTACAGCCATACCTCCCAACCGTCCCGATTTCAGCGTGACAGTCCCGCTTTGGCACCGGGGTCCCGCTGTCCCGCTTCGGGCATTTAAAATCCCGAATTTGCGGCCGCCGGTGAAGCCCCACCCACTTCCGGGACGTAGAGAGAGCCCGATTAGTACCCGCTGTTCGTTCCGTTCCCTGGGACTGCGTTGTAGCCACGCCCCCTTGAGTTGCCTCACCGCCCGCCTCCGGCTTCCTCCTCAACTATAGACGTGGGCGGACTCTGAGGACAGAGCGGCAGCACCCGGACTGGTTTCTGGCACGGGGGCAGAGTTGTGAGACACTCCGTGTCTGTGTGACCGCGGGAGCAGCGAGCGGATCTCCAGACTGTAAGTGAATGTATGTGTCTCTCCCCCTCTCCATGCAGCGCTGCCCTGCTGCGGTTACAGCAGAGACTCTGACAGCATAGGAGGACTGACAAACTAAACTTTGTCTCCCCATGGTGCGCGCACCCCGCTCCCACTCTCCCCCTGGTACCCATCCATCGGATTCTCCACCAACCTGGTGCAGCACCCCTTACATTCTATGGGGGCTGCCACCTGCCTGCGTTACATTCTATGGGGGCTGTGCAGCATTATATTCTATGGGGCTGTGCTGTATTACATTCTATGGGGACTGAGCTGTAATGCTGGATACAGCAGTCAGCGGCGCAGCTGGATGACACCATTCAGCGCCGTGGGAGTGGAAGCTGCCGGCTGCTGCGAGGGAGCGCGGTGAAAGGTGTTTGTGTGTACTGATGGAGAAGGCAATGATGGGGGTGGGGTAACCATGTGTGGCCATTATACTGCACCCAGCATTGTGTGGGGCCATTATACTGTACCCAGCATTGTGTGGCCATTATACTATACCCAGCATCGTGTGGGGCCATTATACTGTACAAAGCATCATGTGGCGCCATTATACTGTATGGACCATCACGTGGGGCAAGTATACTGTACGCAGCATCATGTGGGGCCATTATACAGTATGGAGCATAATGTGGCCAATGGCCATTGTACAGTATGGAGCGTCGTGTGTGGCCATATTTTTTTGTTCATAATTATTGTTAACGAAACATTGTGATCAGAAGTGCTAAATGGGTGTGGTTGGGGCGTGGCTAGTTGTGAAATGGGTGTGGCCTAAATTTGCCACGGCGCGCTACGCGCGCCGCTGACTTTGTCCCTCTTTCCCTTCCCCTAAAGTTGGGAGGTATGGTACAGCTTACATTAACAACTCCTATCTACCATCCAGGACCTTACCTCCTGTTTTCCTACAATATATTAGTGTATGTATTAGTGATGAGCGAGTATACTCGTTGCTCGGGTTTTCCTGAGCACGCTCGGGTGACCGCCGAGTATTTTTTAGTGCTCAGAGATTTAGTTTTCATCCCGGCAGCTGAATGATTTACAGCTACTAGACAGCTTGATTACATGTGGAGATTCCCTAGCAACCAGGCAACCCCCACATGTATTCAGCCTGGCTAGTAGCTGTAAATCATTCAGCTGCCGGGATGAAAACTAAATCTCTGAGCACTAAAAAATACTCGGCGGTCACCCGAGCGTGCTCAGGAAAACCCGAGCAATGAGTATACTCGCTCATCACTAATGTGTATATAAATGTACACACACAGCATAGCACAGGTTAAGGGAAAGTTTGTGTTGTATTTAGTAAATTATGATTTCTGCTTTTTCTCTCATTTCTGTTTCTTCCAGTCCCTTGCCTTCCTTATTACCACATTGTATATAGACTTTCTCCCATTACTTAGACTTGTCGGCATGTATATTTAATCCAGCAGGGGGTAGGTGGCTGCCCGGCAGTTAAATGAGGCATATATAGTTATATAATTTCACACTCCAGCGTTTGGGTTGTATGATCACAGTAACTGATGCTGTCTGATTTAGGACATTAAAGGAGTATTCCCATCTCCAATGGCCTACCTCAATATATAGTAGGTGTAATGTTAGCAAATAACTCCAGTTGCAAATGTAGTATAGTTCTTCTGATTTTCTGTCTTTCCTCATGTGCAGGCATTGCCTTAGCTTAGGAGTCCATGGTTACCACCAATTTGAACTAACCGCCACTATATGAGTGCTCGTAACTGTGGATACCTACGCTACTGAGTGTCCTGCACATGAGGAAGGAGACATAGCGAATCAGAAGAACTATACTACATTTCTATTTGGAGGTTTTTGCTAATATTATTATTGCACCTGCTATTTTTTGGGATAGGATCTTGGAGATGGAAATACCCCTTTAAATTCTGCCGATATTAAATAAGTGGAAATATTTTCCCTTTACGTCACGGTACTGATGGCCCTCTGGCAGATTCATGGCCATTAGTCTGTAGTAAACACTTCATCCACAACTTTCATTCACTGAATCAAGTCATCCATTTTCTCATGGTTACGACATTTTAGATTTCTGCAGAATGCGGTATTAATGATGCTGCGACTACATCAGCTCAGAGCTCAGGACTGGAAGTATGGTGTACATGGGAACACACAGGAAGCCTCTAATAAAGAAGAGCATCCTTCCCTACTAAGTATAGAACAAAGCCTCGCCGTCTGCAATAATACCGTAACGGAACTTCCACGCCGCCTAATAGCAAATGGAGGTGACCACGGAGGACCCGGCAAACACAGGAAAATCCACTCTGGCTGTATACCAGATCAAACAGTTGAAACTTTTGGCAACTTTCCCAGCAAGGCAGCACACTTCCTCCCAGTCTCTTGCCTGCTGTCTTCAGAGCTTGGGATTCAGATTCTCTTGGATCAAAAACATCTGCCTTGTACATGCATCCATTACATGGCTGAGATTGAAGGGCAAGGCCGAAGGTAGCGTGTTATCCAAATCCCCTGCTTGCCTGCTGTACTGACCTTATCATATTGTCACCATTGCGAGTTCAGGCCGGTGATATCTCCATCATCTGCTGTGACAGGTCATGGCTGCTGTGCTCTACTGCTGCTACAGCCCAGGATTTGTTTTTTGCTCCTTTTTGTTCTCTAGGAGCCCAATGCATTATTACTTTTGCACCTTTTTGTCTAATTTTTGCCTCTAGCCTATTTTTACCAAATTCTTTTTTTTTAACTTGCTCACTATTTCAAATGTTGTGTTATCCTGTGTGTGTGTGTGTGCGCGTGTGTGTGTGCGCGTGTGTGTGTGTGCGCGTGTGTGTGTGCGCATGTGTGTGTGCGTGTGTGTGTGTGTGTGTGTGTGTGTGCGCGTGCGCGTGTGCGTGTGTGTGTGCGCGCGTGTGTGTGTGTGTATATATGTATATATATATATATATATATATATATATATATATATATATATATATATATATAATTTTTTTAAATATTTTTTTGTTCACTAGTGCGGGCTTGTTTTTTTTTTTCTTCCACATGTTTGATGTCAAATCATAAATTGCATCTTTTTAAAAAGTCACTTTTTACATTTTAGTGAAGCATAACGTTTTACTCTAAAAATAAATACAAAAAGAAAGCGTATTTTTAATTTTGCACAAAGTTAAAGAACCATCTGCTCCATTTTGAAGAATTTGGTGAATAAATCGTCAACAAAAACAATAAGACAAAAAAAAAGAAAAATGACTTAAAAACGCTAATGGCCTCGATTTATTATAGCTGTTGTTTTGCACTTCAGTCTGAATGAAAGGAGTGCTGGAATAATATGAGCCAATTCCATTAAGAGAGATTAATCTTTTAAAGGGGTTGCCCAGGCTTAGAGCTCAATTCCTCAGTCACTCTATGTGACTGCAGACTTGCGAATCCTCACAGCGCGCACAGAGTACGCTGTCAGGACTCTCCGATGCCGGGAGTGGGCGGTCATGTGACCGACAGTATGCAATTTGCATAACTCCAGGTCACATTACGACTAGATGTGTCTGGCCTCGCTCAGTACAAGTGTAAAAGTCGTGACAGTCTAGTCATCATGTGATCACGTCAGCAAATCGCACACTTCCAGTCATGCGCCGACATTGGAGAATCCTGACAGCACTTACTCATACATTAACTATTGATAAGTCTTCATTGAGTCCCCAAGACTGGATAACCCCAGTATTGGCGTATCTTACACCTTTGCCAAATTTGTTACTCAGGCCAGGGGAGGACAAGACCATGTTACCCAATGCCGGTGTGGCGCGCTGTAGTAGGGGCTCCTGGGACAACACATAGTGCTCTCTAATAATAAATGTTCAACTTTTTATAGGGTTTTTTTTATTTGCTTAGTGCACAAAAGTGGAAATCAACCACAAAAGAGTAAATTGTCCATTGAGGCTATTACAAGTGCGAGATTTTCGAGAAGTTCTAATAAACTTGTTAAGTGAAGGGGCTTCTTTCTCAGCCATAACCCTATTGTTTTCCTCAGTTAGGGGTCACGGCCTTTGTTTCTTGAGTCATGTCCCTGCACAACTTCTAGCACTCGTTTTTTATTCCTTTCGATCGCTGCTTGCGCCTTGCACTTGCCCCGAGTTATCTATTGACTCTCCATCTGTTGTACTTTTGTTCCCACTGGTTTCCTTAACTGCCACGTCTGATTTATTTGTGGAGCTTTGGGACTGGATAAAAAATTCCCTTGGGCCCTACATCTGTCTTCAGGGCCAGCAGCTGGCAAGTCTTGGGATAGACCATGGGGGATTCATTGTCTAAAACTGGTATTCACCCTCCCTTGTTGTTAATGATTCCATCTCTTGGAGGCATAGATAAGACAAGTGATGGGTTAGTATGAGTAATCGGATTTTACAACCACAGGGACATAGCGGTATACACACAAGTCCTGTAGCCTTATAGTGAATAATATCTGATTACCAATCAGCTTAATCTTCCCGGTTCTACAAAAATACATATATTAAAAACATAAGTCACTGTAAAGTAACTACAGATGTAGCAGAGCTGAATTTTTTTGATGTCACTGTTTGTATCCAGTAATTAAATCCCGTGTACAATCGTTAATTAAGCAAATTCTTTAAAGTAGTCCTTTACCACTCCTGACTAGTGATCGGATAACCTGTCATGTAGGAATGCCTAAGGGTCCTATAGAGCTATAGGGACTCGTGATGAGCGAATGTGCTGGGATTAGGTGTTATCTGAGCATGCTTGGGTGCTAACCGAGTGTCTTCGGCGTGCTCGAATACTTTGTTTGAGTCTCCATGGTTGCATATATTGCAGCTGTTTGACAGCCGCAAAACACATGCAGGGATTGTCTGTTGCTGTTCTCAGATTAAATAGAAAGTGAATCCTTCAGCAGGTTTTTACTATGTCAATAGGAGGTGTAGACAGGTAATGGAGCAGTGGTGGAGCATGCTCAGTGACCCTTCCTTCACAGTGGGGACACAGTCAGTGGGGGTCTCAGCTGGACTGGGGGACCCTTAGCTTTTATACACTTATCTGTCCTTTGGATAGGTGATAAAGGTTTGTTGTTTTTGGGACAAGCCCTTTGAAGGACCCAGGTTGTGATCTCTTATTTCTCCCCTTGTGATGGACAGAACATGGTGGTGGCTGTATTCACACTGACAGTCTGTTTGGTTAGTGAAGTGGTGACTGGCCGCTACCTTCCCACTTGCAGGAATTCCCTTGATATACACAGGGGACATTCCTTTTGTGTCCATGTGCCCGTGACAGGCTAATCAGGAAGAGTGATGGGAGATAATAAAAGAGGGTCCTGGGTGCATTCCTCAGATTTCACTGGCTGTAAAATGATGTTTCTTCTTCAGAAAGGACCACTGAGGGCGGCAGGAAGCCACATCTGGGCCAAGGAGTTAAAAGCCTCTTTAAAAGTGAAGTGACCTCCATTGTGGCTTCCAGACATCCTCCTCACCACAGCAGAGATCACATCAAAAGACCCCCTCCTCCCCCCACATTAGTCGCTAATAAGCCCAATGCTTTAAAGCAGATATTATTCCTGTCTGGTTTATATTTGTGGTGATTTATTGCACAGAGATGGTGCGAAATGGACAACAAATCACTATGACAGAATGTGGAAATTAATTTTATCAGCTGCGCAAAGTAAGGAACCCTTGGGATCCCGCGAATAACTCTTAGCGTAATTTCTTCCATATTTAACACCTCACGTCTGACTGTACAATCTGACACGGTGGATGGTTTGCGATGTCTAAACTGATATTGGTTTATTAACTCTTCTCTCCCCTAGTAGTAAGCACAGCCCCTATTACTATCATGTGATATTGCCACAATGCTCGGGTGCTATCCGAGCGACTTCGGTGTGCTCGAATATTATCGAGTCCCCGCACCCGCATGTCTCACGGCTGTTCGACAAACAATCCCTGCATGTGTTGTGGCTGTCAAACAACCGTGAGACATGCGTGTACTCCAACATATTCGAGTACGCCGAAGACACTCGGTTAGCACCAGAGCGCGCTCGGAAAACACCGTATCCGAGCACGTTCGCTCATCACTAGACCCTTTATCTCTTCTTGGAAGAAATAGAATACCTCTGTTTTACATCTTTCTTACATACTTTATTTTGAAAGATATTTATTTGAGAACATTTTGTTTTTGTTAAAAATTTGATAGTCTAAAAAAAATAAACTTTTTTTTTTGTCATTTATTTTTACACTTTTGCTGTTGTGTTTTTTTGTTGTATTTTATTCCTACCCAGTCACACTTAATCTAACCATAGAGATACATTATGAACCAGCTGTCTCCATATCTCCTCTGCAGTTTTATTAATCTCCATGACATAATCAGGTCAATTGTTTTTTATCGTGACGACATATTCCTCCAAGATTTCCCCCCACCCTGCGTCTGCCTGTCATTGTCAGACCTAAGCTGTCACTTCTTTTCTTTTTTTTTTTTTTTGTTCGAAAGACTAAAATTTTGATCTATGCCAAATCAGCAGCCGACCAGGGAGCGCAGCTAATTTGTCATGTTGTTGTGTGCGCGGAGAAGCTGCATTGTGTGCACACATCTCATCCCATCATCATCTCGGCCGGAGAACCGTTACTGACCAACCTCCCATGAGAGGCCGATGTCTAAATCGAAGGGATGATTTAAGGACAGCATTACCTATATAGATGTCATCGGGGCTCGCTTCACATCTGAAGATTTTTAGGTTAAGGATCATCTCCCTGGTAGAGACCCAGCCTCAGTGGAGTATTATTGAGATTTATGATGTTGCGGAAAGACAACTCCAAGATCTCTTCCACATGGAGCTCATTCATTCCGGGCCGCGCGCCTCACATTTCCACTGTATATATTATGTTTCTGTTACTCGTGTGGCTTTTTTTGCCTTCAGGTTATTTGAGAAGAACATTGACTTCATTTTTGTTAAACATTTTGCCGTTAAGTATAAACTGGGGAAACTCGCTAACCGCAATGCTGTAAATTTGTTGAACTTTTATGTTTGTTTTTGTTACTTATGTTTTTACTTTAGCGCAGATTATAAAACTTATTTCGAATGCAGATTTTATATATATTGTTGTAAATGGATGAATGAGACATAGACTGAGATTTATCTAAACTGGTACAAGAGAAAAGTATAGTAGTCACCGATAACCATCAGATTACAGCTTTGTATTAAGTTAAAATATAAATCCCAACCTCTCGTTTAAGAATATTGTGTTGGTTTTCCTACCCGCTCTGTAAAAACACAAGATAACGTGCTGATGATATGAGTTCTGCAGAATGAATCTGCTCTTTTTTTCTGTCAGCCTTCGCAACCCTTCCTTCACCCTGCTACATAGCATGCGTAATTCGGGTGAGCGTGCATGACTTCTGAATGGGGAGGCGAGAGTTGAGTGCAGGAGCAAAGCATCTGGCATTAAAATTCAGGATATCTGGCTGTTCTCACCCCTATCATGAGCTGTCAAGCTATCGGGGTAGTATACCGACATTAAAGGGGTTGTCTCAACTGGTTAAATGTGTAACTTTGCAATTTAGCTGTTATTAAAAGACTACTTTGTCACAGGCCACCTCTGCAGTACATAAGTGGTAGCCGGTTTAGCAGAACTGAAGTTGCTAAGATCTGTGGATCGGGCCAGCTTCGGTCCCCCTGCGCTCATCTGACGCTGCTAACGCAATCTTGCGATTTTTACACTGACCACTGGGACTTTTTTAGACTCCTATTTCCTGTCCTTTCAAAAAAAGTCTTCATCAGGCTCCTTATCATTAGAGGCAGGATTACAATGACAGGTAACACCTGTATACATCTAAATAATATACATGTGTTGTTTCCTGAAAATCCTGAAAAATAGAAGTTTAGGCCCTGATTTATCAAGACTGATTTTAATGAGGGGGCGTGTTGGAGTCAGACATAATCCAATTGATGAATCGGGGGCCCTGGAGTCTTAAAAAAACACAGGTTGACAAAAAAAAGAACATTGCCAAAAAATGTTTACAATAAGTTCATATAACACAAAGACCCGATTGTCTGATCAAGGGGTGTCCAATTTTGTAAGGTCATAAGATTGTTCTCGTTCCTACAAGCTTCCTGTGGTCAACTAAATCCCGCAGATGTGACCATATACTTATTCTCCCATCCCCCTCTCTTTAGTTAGTTTTGTTTTACTCCAATTAAAAAAAAAAAATGTTAATCCAATGGTGCAGAAATATCATTATTTGGTAACGTCGCTTAGTTGAGAACCTTCACTTGCCGGCCGTTATATATTCTTCTTTATCATTGACGGTGCGGTTCTTCTACAGTGAGTTCTCTCCTCTTCCATACACATATGGAGAAACATTGTGACAGCTGCTTTGCTTGTTATATATGTCAGCCGTTACTACAGCAAACATCCAAATTATGCAGGAAAAATACAAGTTATCTGTGTAACCCTTCTCAGGTCAAGATCGGTAATGAGCGCTGGGGGAAGTCGCTGACGGGGAGAGGCCCCCATTAAGTCTTCTAGGTGTGTTACCTTCTAATGAATGTGTACGAACGAGCAGCAGTGCCAGACCAGACTCATTTCCAGGATGCCCGAGTCATTTACTGCTCGCTCTTTGTAATAAAGCATGTGTACTGGAAACATTGATTCCCAGGGCTGTCAATGAGCCTCTTTGCTGGGGGGGCCGGTACTCTTTTTGCTCCGTATGTTAGCAAACAGTCCCTCCCAATGGAGAAAAAAAAAGACAATTTGATCCCTTTGCATTTCGCAAATGCGTGATCAATTTCAGATTGATCAATTCTTTTTAATACCGTAACCACTAATGATAAGTTCACCAGTTGAATTTCTTTCATGCATCATTAATCTCGTGTAGCTCGGGCAGATAATACAAATTCCTTAAGACCAATTTGTTTAATTGGTTTTCCGATGCTATTGAGGTGCAGGGGAGGTTGTGGGGGGGTCACTTCTCGTCTTGGTCGTTTGTTGTTTTTTTTAAGTTCTTTTTAACTCATCCGTTAATCACAATGATTGTTCTACTGCTTAGACCGCTGAGTAAAATCTTATTATTTTGTACGCCTGCCGCGCAATGAATTCCTTATGCATATCAACCAGTTTTATTAATGAGCCTGGATATTGGGATTGTCTCCCCTTTTTTTTTTTTTTATAGACATAAAACGATACGATTGAAAGTTTTAAATGTTTCCACATCTAAATTTATTTTTAGAAATATCTGAATAATATCACCTTCCACAGGAAAGCCCCCTTCCATAATGTCAGCTTGAATTATTAATCAGATTTTTTTGTTCTAAAAATAAATTTAGTTGGAAGAAAGATAAGCATATGCCTTAATCACATCTTTATCCTTATAAATTATAGAACGCTGACATTTTCTACAGCCCCTGTGATAAAGGATTATTAAATTACCAAGGCAGTAGGGTTCTGCAAACGCCAGAATCCGAGCAGTGGGATTGACCCTATAAGGTTTTACTGTCAGAGCCTCGGGATTGTCGGAACTGATTAATTCTTAATTTATAAAATTAATAAATTTATGAAATTATTATTTTTACTGTATAGGGATGCTCAGCAGTCTGGATTCCATACAGAATAAACTACTAGTCAGTCTAATGAGCAATGGTAAAGTGTGAAATGTAGGACTTGGTCAAAAGTGGACAGTTGTTGCCCTTATTTTATTCTCGCTGTTTCCTTAAATATTCAGCTTTTTACTTTTTTTTAAAAAATCCGCCATACAGTTCCAGAGATACAGGCCTTTTTTTTTTAGTGAGTCCAATAAATACATTTTTATGGTCTTTACAAGGGGGCGTTGCTCACTGGGCAATACAAAGCAACCTAAAGACGCGCCCCTGAGAGTCCTTTGAGCACCTCCCTCTTGAAAAATTCCATAAGAATTAGCATATTGCACTAAAAAACGGCCCTTATCTCTGAAAAAATGTGTGGAATTTTTTTTTTTTAACGTATATTCAGGGGAGAAGCGGAAATAATATAATTATAATGTACATTTCAGAATTTTTTAATTTTATTTTAATCCTTTTATCCCCTTGAGTATTCCGTTTTTTTATTTTATTTTTTTTGCCACCATATGGTTCCTGAGATATTTGGGTGTTTTTATTTGCTTCTAATTTTTATGATCTTTTTCAAGGGAATGTTGTTCACAGGACTCTTTTTGGGTATGTCTTTAGTGTACTTTGTATAGTTACTCAGTGAACAACACCCCCTTTGGTAAACAGAAAAATTTGTATATTGGGCTCACTGAATAATAAAGGCCCAAATCGCTGGAGCCACATGGCAGATGTTATTAAAGAAAAATGTGAAATACTTAGCGGCCCAGCGGGAATAAAATAAGAGCAAAAATTGGCTACTTTTGACCTGGTGACAGGTTCTTTTTAAGGGCCGAGAATCTTCATAAAAAAGAAAGCACTAATGAGTTTCGCTTTCGGTTAACGGAGTTCTCCAAGAATAGAAACAAAATATACAAATAACTAAAGGAAATGTCATTATAAATATGGTTCATTTCTAAATACGTTTCATTAGCAAATCACAATAGTTTTGCTTAGAGAGACACAATCAATAATTAAAATGGCCGCCATCCTGATACACTGACATAAATTGTCCTAGAATGTTAGGACAAATGCCTGTGAGCATGCACAGTAGGATTCTCCTTTGCTGTGACCTGGAGATACATACATTGTTATTCAGAAAGACAGTGCACACAGCACATGGCCTCATCTTATTTTAGCACCCCTGGTATCTCCAGTATTAAATCAGGTAAGCATGGTGGACAGCAGTGTGAGCAGCCTCTTCTTACCTCAGGACCCCTCGTATATACAGCGTATCTACAGCGTTAGATCAGAAAGACATAGTGGACATCAGTATGAGCTGCCTCTTATCTCAGGAAGTCTGGTATCACCAGTAGTAGATCAGATAGACAGGATGGACAGCAGTGTGAGCAGCCTCTTCTTATTTCAGTATTCCTGGTATCTCCAGTATTAGATCAGATATACAGGGTGGACAGCAGTGTGAGCAGCCTCTTCTTACCACAGCACTCCTGCTATCTCTAGTAGTATTAGTGGAGCGCATGTTCCTACATATGGAGGAAGGCAGATCTTCCTACTACACATGTTCACAAGTACCTGTCCTATCATCATAGGACAGGTTCTCTCAGTGAGACATGGCAGCTGCCATTTTTATTCTAAAGTGATTACATCCATAGACAAAAAAATGTGATTTGCTAATTACGGTAAATGTTTGGGAATTTATTTATAATGACATTTTTTAGTTATTTTTTTTTCTTTTCCTAGAAAACCCTAAAATTTCACATTATTAATTCTCTGTTGAAAACTTTTAGCCAGACTTTCTGGATTATCAGTTGTCATACGTAACAGAATTCTCTCTATTGTGGGCTTTTACTTTTACCTAAACCTATAGCTTTGTTCTCTAGAATCATCAGCAGTATTCAGCAATGAACAGTTAACTTTCACAACAGTATTTCTAGTAGCTTTCATCAGGAGTTGCCATGTGGATTTTCCTGCCTCTCCCTCATGTATTTGGGAAAGTATTACATGACTGATTACTTAGGCTTTGCAATAAATCCTAGAAGGACATCACCTGAGCAGAAGACAAATGGCGCCAGGATAGTGCCCTGGTAAGTGCGTATCATTGTAGTGACAGAGCTGTATGAATCATGACTTTGTGATCCCAGGCACTTACCAGAGGTCAAAGATAAAACCCCTGACATGTTTTATTTGGTGCTGCAGAGTTATTGTCAGCAATCTTCCACACCATTGACTCCTTGTTTCGAGACTTTCCAATAGATTTCTTTCTTTCACCGGGATTTACTTTAACGCTTCCTAGAATTGAAAGCTTAACTCAGTTGTGACCGGTATTATATCGGGGAAAACGAGCAGAATTTATTTTTTAAGTAAAGTTTGTGGCTGACGTTAGCAGGGAAGACATAACTAGTTCTCCCCTACATTTCTGTATATTCACAAAACGGCTTAGAATAAATCACCTAGAAGCAGTGATCGGTGTCATACTTGGAAACCATAATGTCACTATGATGTCATAGATTTAAGCAGCTAAACATGAAATGCAGAATGAAAAGATTCTCAAGTGGGGAGCCAACACTTAGATTGAGTTTTGTGTTTACCTACAGGGAAGCACAAAGGGTTAATTTACTGTTGTTTAAGAGGATTGAGCCGATTGACGGCTATATAGATGGATTTGTCATTAAAGAAGCACTCCTCCTCCTCTCACCAAAACTGTTATCCTTTTTATATATTGCAATCATCATAGTATTTATCACGGTGTACTTACAATTGCTCATTTTGCCTTTCTGCCAGCTAATTCTTCTCTTTTCCATTAGGTCTATGATATCACGTGACTATATTGCAATCATCATAGTATTTATCACGGTGTACTTATAATTGCTCATTTTGCCTTTCTGCCAGCTAATTCTTCTCTTTTCCATTAGGTCTATGATATCACGTGACTAACAGCAGACTAGCTGAATCCTTCTAAGTTCTATGTAGAAACAGGACGTTTCCCTGCATGAGTAATCACTGGAAAAGTCCCTGGCAGAGGGAGGACCAGTGCAGTTGGGTCAGGAGTTGAAGAGGGGGATGACTCATGCAGGGAAAAGAGACTCCCTGTTTCTACATAAAGCAGAGAAAAGAGAAAATGTGACTGGGTAGAAAGGCAAAATGAGCAATTGTTGGTACACAGTGCTATATAATATGATGATTGCAATATAGTAAGAGGATACAAACTTTGATAGGAGAGTGTCTTTAAAGGAGTTGTTAAAATAAACTTTAACATTGATGGCCTATCATTAGGAAAAGCTGTCAGTGTCTGATTGAAGGGGCTGTGACACCTGATCGACTTAATAGTGGCCACGGACGGGTACTGCACATGCACCACCTATTCAAATCAATAGGGGATGTGCAGTACCTAGTCGCGACCACTATTTCATTGATGGAGCTATGCTGTGCAGCTTCACAACTGAGCAGTTCTGGCTGCCGCCGAGACCGGGAGCAGTTGATCGGTGGGAGTGCCGGGTGTCACACCCCCACCAATATG
This sequence comes from Ranitomeya variabilis, assembly GCF_051348905.1. NCBI lineage: Eukaryota > Metazoa > Chordata > Amphibia > Anura > Dendrobatidae > Ranitomeya > Ranitomeya variabilis. Next base: position 55,371,721 of record NC_135237.1, on the reverse strand, counting down.
ACCAATATGACCCCATAGGGGTGGAGCCAAATATTCATCCATGTAATGAGCGGTACCATGTGACCGCTCACACTGGACAAGCTGAGAGCGAGAGCTGGGTGAGTATTTTAATGCAAACGGGCGGGCGCACAGGGGGTGGGAGGCGGGAGGTGACCCCAAACTTTATTCATAACAAAAAAACCAAAAAAAACCCTTGATTTTTCATTCCTTCTCTCCAGCGAATGCTGCTGGAGAGAAGGAATGAATGCCGGCTTCAGCAGCAAAAGCAGGGGACAGCGCTTAACTCTAGCGCTCTCTCCTGCACGGTCCGTGTGGTCCTCAGTCGGCACACGGGCGGCACACGTGTGCCACATGAGCACATGGACACGGATAACTCCGGTACCGATTTCTCCGGTACCGGAATTATCTGGACGTGTGAGGCTGGCGTAAGGATAGGCCCAATGTTAAAGTCCTGGACAACTCCCTTTAAAGAAATTTTTTTTTATTTTATCTTTATTTTAACAAATGTGGCATGAGAGGAGTGTGACACCTATAATTTTTACGGTACACGCCAACCCCAGATTATGAACTAGATAGGTTATGTAAGACTGTTTGTAATCCGAATTTGTATGTGAGTTCTAACAAGGTCAACAAAGAAAATTAAAGAACTAATAACTCATCATTGACCTCTTCTTCTGTCTCGCTGGCCATCATCTGGTCCTCTTCTTTCAGCCATAGCGTGCCCATCTCTTCACTATGGTGAAGGGCTTCCAGACCAGACGTGCGCCATGACCTTATGATGTTTTGTAGATAAGAGCGGTGTTTATAATCTTTTATGGCCAGAACATAGGATGGGCTTATCAGTGTCCCACCAGTTTGGATTCTAATGTCCGTAAGTTCACCCTAATGGATGGTCTCTGCAGTAAACCAGGTGACGTGCAGTGAAGTGTCCTCCATGTGGATCGGACAGGTACATAGATTTCCATGGAATGAAACAGTGACTACAGACACAAAAATCAGTCCCCTCCCCACAGACGCAAATTAGACCCTTCCAAAAATGTATCAGTTGTATTATTATATTATATCTAAATAAATGATGATAAAAAGTATCTAAATGTCATCATTCTAGAAACAAACAATATAACAATTGCTGTTCTTCAGTGTTTTCCTCAACTTTAAATGGCTCCCAGTATTTTGCTAATTCACTCGCTGTGAATTCTCTCAATTTACAAGCTTCCCGGGGTAATGTCAGCAATAAATAAAATGGCTGCGCTTTGTAATGTCAATAGAATAAAAATGCAAAAGAGACTTTCTTTCACGGAGGATTTGGTTTTCTGTTTGCATTAGTCTTTAGTTGATTCGCTGTAGAAAAGAGATAATTAAGGGGCCATTTATCACGAAAAAATATGTGATGGGGAATTAAAAAGTGTAAACAGCTGTCTTGTCAACGTAAGACTTTTTGTCATTGACGCTTGTCCCTGCAAATAACATTACTTTGGGTACAGTTATTTCTGGGATGTGACTACTTAACAGATTTATTCTACTTTCGAGTTTTGGCAGCAAAACTAAAATTTCTCTGCGATGCTAAACGCAACAGTATAGTCACCATTGTCACCTTATAATCATAGAACCAGCGGAGCGCAACCAAAAATAAGGGGCATGTATTGGGGACAGGCTGGTGTCTTCGGATGCTGGCCACCGGGGAAGGTGAGGCACCAAGAAGCTTCTTGGCCTTTTCTAGGGTATTTAAGGAGTTTTTGTTGCAGCAAATTGAATTCTTTATCTAGGTGAAGGAAAGCCTTACCTATGTCTCTCAATAGGAGCAACTTGAAGCCCCCACAGGACATGTATAATTGTCGGGGTCCGACTGGTGGGATCACAAGAACACGTGCACTACCGCTCAATTCATACAGAACCATGATTCTCCAAGTGGTTGGGGTTCCCTGAGGTCAGACCCCGAACAATCTTATATTTATCACCTGTCCTATCGATTGATAATAAATGTTGTTTGTGGGATAACCCTTTTATAATAATATATTTGGCCTTTCATGTAATTTTTCCTCCAGCTAGTCCAGTTAGGTTCCTTATATTTTTTTGTTCTAAAGAAGACATACGGAGGAAGGGGCATGCATCAAAGGATATATTCCACAGTGCTTTGCCCAGCAAGTATCGTAGCACCATGTGTTATACACATTCTGTGCTATCTGTCCGTTTTCATTTGTTTTTATACCACAGACATAACAGGGGTGGTCTTGTTTAGAAAGTACATATATAAATATCCTAATAGGGAATTCAAAGTTAAAAATGAGTGGATTTAGTTTTGGACTACTCACCAATGAGATGGAAATGAATTTCTACAAACGACATATTTCTGTCTGGATCAGTTTAGATTTTAATTTGACCATGTAATGATTTATTTCTCCAGGGGGGGGCGCTACCGTGTGGTTTAGTTCTTGCTGAGTTCCCTTACAGATCACAACTGATCGTTGGTGGTCCTAGCAGCAGGAAACCCAGTGATCATCTTAATTTTGGGGCATCCTTTCATTATTGGGATATAAAAAGCAGCAAGCCGAAAAATGGTCATTAACTTGTTCTTACTATTAAAGACAACCAATTTAATTCATTTAACCACATAACCATTAGATTGACGTCCTAGCGCGCCGATATCGACGAGTTTGGACAACGGTCTAATGTGTATTGGGACGCTGGGCAAATGATGGGTGATGTCGATCATGCATGTCTGATTTCATACCTTCTAATAATGCTCATTTGGGTTAATAGGCACCCATCTCCTAATGCTTGTATTATACTGGTCTAAACCCAGCCTTAATGGTATCTTCTCAACATTCCTGGATCCTCAAAAAAAAAAATCTATTAATTTATGAGATTGGAGAAATATATATATATATTTACCATATATCTGGTATTCATGATGCTGAATGAAACATGGAAATATGTTGCAAGATAATTTGTGGTTTTAGAAATAGTCCCACCTGCTCCCTTTTCTAAGACTCCAGCATGAGTTTGTCATTGGGAGGGTGTAAATAAATTAGGCTGCATATGTTCCCTTCCTTGTATGTTGCCGTTTTCACATTTACTGAAATGCCTCGCAGATTGTCAGGGTTATGGTGCACATAAAATAGTCCTTGCTCCCGTCGGCACACCGCCACGCAGCAAGCCTCAATGGCAGAGGAGAACAAGGTTTTGCCATTTGAAAACAAAGGCTGTCTTGTCACACTGTCATCTGCGAACACACGGACAGCATTCCTTCCTCTCTCGCTGGAAAGCAAATCAATGAGGAAGGTTAATTGACATTGAGAAAATAGTTAAAGAAGAAAAGGCATGAACAGATGGATGTCGTAAATAAGAACCCGCCGCTTACAATGTGTCTATTTTTTACTTTTAAGCTTTATATTCCCTATAGTTGTAAATCACAATTTATATTGCTTTTATCATTACTGAGCCATCCAGAGAAAGGCTACCCCACCGCCAACAATACACCAAATGGACACGCCAAAAGATATCCTGGTTCAAAGCTTCAAATTTTGTCAAAGTAAGGTTAGATCTTTATGGCGTTTCCTAAGATTGTATGGACCATAATAATGTGTGATATATAGCTTCTTGGTAGCCTTGCCCACAGACTGTTGTCTCCTGTTCTGTTTTGTTTTATTGCCCCTCTCCTACTACTCCTCTGGCTATGAGTCCGGACAGGATGTCATGGAAGAACTGTTGACATATGTACAAGGTGCTGAATTTGGAGTGTAACCTAGAATGCAGTGAACAACGTGGAACCCAAGGGACTATTAATATAAGGACACACATAAGAATTGAGCTGAAGTCCACTAGTTTCTGATTTATCTATTATGCTGTCAGTTTGGGCCCTTAGACCTATTGTTGGAGTTTCCATAATGCTTAAAAACTACTGTACCTTTTCAAGGAAGTGTCCCTGGTTCATGTTTTAGAGCTTTAAACTATTCCATTGTTAAATCAAAATTAATTATTTTTGTCCTGAAAGGTGTTATCCACATTTAGGGCCATATATACACTGCTCAAAAAATAAAGGGATCGCTTAAACAACACAATGTAACTCCAAGTCAATCACACTTTTGTGAAATGAACCTGTCCAGTCATGAAGCAACACCAATTGTGGGAGTGGTTCTACTGAGGGTAACCACAGACCATTTCTCTGTTCTCATCCTTTTTGGGCTGTTTTGCTCACTTTTGCATTTTGTCATTGCTTTCACCCCTAGAGACACTGTACAGTAGCATAAGGCAGTATCTATAACCCATAGAAGTTGCTCTGGTAGTGCAGCTCATCCAGGATGGTACTTCAATGCGAGCTGTGGCAAGATGGGTAGATGTGCCTGTCAGCAGTGTCCAGAGCATGAAGCAGATATCACTAGACAGGCCAGTATACCAGGAGATGTGGAGGGGAACATAGGAGCGCAACAACCCAGCAGCAGGACCGCTACTTCCTCCTTTGTGCAATGAGGTGCAGTACCAGAGCCCTGCAAAATGATGTCCAGCAGGCCACTAACATCCATGTGTCTGCTCAAACTGTCAGAAACAGACTCCATGAGGGTGGTATGAGCGCTGTGTACGGCAATTGGAATTTGCCAGATAACACCAAGATTGGCAGATTTGACATTGGCACCCTGTGCTCTTCACAGATGAGAGCAGGTTCACACTGATCCAGATCTACTGGATTCAGCCATTTCCACCTTTTGACTGTCTATATTTGTGCTTTTCCAGTTGTTGAAGGACTGGGAACGTTGTCAGGTAGTGGAAACAAAAATACTTTGAGACATAAATCTTGATTTATTTACTGATTACCTAAATGAAGGTCTAGAGGAAAACTCTAATTGTTTTCATTGACCATTTGTGTCACACTGAGGGATCAGTAATCCCACCACTGTACTTCACTGTCGGACATATGTAATGCCTTTCCCTTTACAACAGGATTTTCTAAATCAATGTCCTAAATCAATGCAATTATAGAAGAGCATCAACATCCTGAAAGTGTATAGACCCTATGTTGTGTAACCCTGTGCCCTCTGATTAGTATTGGTCTCCTCGTGAGCTGCAGACACAAATATTGGGTGGCCTGTAAGTCAGGGTTAGAGGGCATCATGGAGATCGGCTCTGCACCTTTTCTCTAGCTTGGAAAAGAAGTTACCAACTGTAGGGGAAGGAAGGTTTATTTTTCTCTGTGCGGGAAGGAATGACCCAGGAACCTCCGCTCTTTGTTGAAATAATTCACAAGTGTCACAGATGAATAAACACAGATGATTTTAATTTTTCTGTTGATAACATCTCACTAATGTTTGATGTTCTATATGGAGAGTTCCTTATGCTCAACACGTAAACTATCCAGCACGATGATATATGACGCTGTGAAGATTATCTTTATAGCACGTAACATGGAATACAAATACGCCAATCATATTTTCGGTCCCAATACCCACTGGTTTAAAAAAAAAAAAAAAAAAGGATTGTATTTGGATCCCAAGCGAGAAAAAAAATCGTCCCACTTTTCTTGATGAAACTCTGATTTATTTTTTTAGACATTTATGTGAAGCTACCCATACTTTGGGGATTGGTGCTTCTTTGCTTTTTACTTTAAATGTATAAATATATATCCCATATATAACTGTGGATGGGTCCTCGTGTCAGAAGTCGAGAAGGGCGGAGTGTGGAGTCAGAGCGTGGCCATACCGCACTGCGGCGCCATTTTATTGACGGCTCTGTGTATTTATAGATATATTTCAGATTTTTCTGAGATAATGGCAGAAAATTGTGTAACATATGATCATAAATCTCTTATGGTTTATAAGGAGTAGCCACACAACCATATTACTGCTTTGCAATTGAATGTAGGAAGAAGCATACTGCGGTACACAAAGTAATTATCCTCCAATACTCCTCCTTGGTCAGGCCGCATCTGGAATACTGTGTCCAGTTTACATTTTAAAAAAGACATTGAAAAACTGGAGCAAGTTCAGAGACAAGCTACCAGGATGGTGAGCGGACTGCAAAGTATGTCCTACAAGGAACCGGGAATGTTTAGCTCGCAAAAAAAGAAGGCTAAGAGGAGACTGAATAGCTGTCTACAAATATCTGAAGAGATGTCACAGTGTAGAGCAGTGTTTCTCAACTCCAGTCCTCAAGACCCACCAACAAGCCAAGTTTTCAGGATTTCCATAGGTGATGGGAGTTAATGCTGAAGCAGGTGATGAAATTATCACCTGTGAAATACTAAGAGATCCTGAAAACTTGACCTGTTGGTTGGTCTTGAGGACCGGAGTTGAGAAACACTGGTGTAGAGGGATCATCCTTATTCTCATTTGCACATGGAAACACGAGAAGCAATGGAATGAAACTAAAAGTTAGAAGATACAGATTAGATACTAGAAAAAAAACGTTTCGACAGTGAGGATGATCAATGAGTGAAACAGGCTGCCATGAGAGGTGGTGAGTTCTCCTTCAATGGAAGTCTTCAATCAGAGGGTGGACAAACATCTGTCTGAGATGGTTTAGTGAATCCTGCTTTGAGGTTGGACACGATGACCCTGGAGGTCCCTTCCAACTCTTAATATTCTAGGATTCTATAGTTTACAGTAACATATTAAAAAGCTTTTGCGATTCCATATGCCTCCATACTGGTTCAATGTTTTGTGCATGAACCCTATGACGTACGCAAGTTCCCTCATGACTGTCAGCTGTTATAGCACATTTGTTATATTTGAGGCTTTTTTGTCTTTTTTCTGTGCACCATACTGAATTACAACTTCTGCTAAACTTGCTAAATCACATTTCATTGACTGAGGCTTTTACCTGTGCAGGAAGGACCGTCATGGAGGAAAGACGTTCATACCTCTTTACCTTTGTATCCACTCAATGCATTGGGAGGCAAGCGAGGCTTGTTAGAGCGAGTGATTGACCTCAAACTAAAAGTTCATTTTGTTTTATTGGCGCCGGATTGATTTTTTTTTTTCTTTGTACTTTCCATTATGAGAGAATCATTTGTCAGCAGGCAGACTCGTTCTGTATAATGACAAATACTATATGTATCCATGTGCATCAGTAATGGATATTACCGGGGAGGGTTACAAGTAAAGGTTACATTTTTGCAAACATTAATTTGCAGAGTTGCTGCAATATTAATATAAAAACTTTTAAAGCATAAACTGGTGCTCTATATCCCTATATTCTGCTGCAGACTACAGCTACCAGCATGCTGAGAGTTGTAGTTTTACAGCAACTAGAGAGCCACTGATGTCATATTACTGGGAAAGACTAAAATCAAATTTAGAGATCATTTAAAAAATTATATTTAGTTTTTGATCTTGAAAGTTGCGATTATGTTGGTCAGGGACAGAAATATTTTGGAAATTCTCCCGCTGAGTATTAGTATTGGTGCATACAGTCCTCTCTCCGTGTCATGGGCTAGATGTGTAAGTGGACAGAGCTTCATTTTGGGAAAGATCCCACTACCGAAAAATCACAAGTGATTCAGGTCTCCAGTATGAGGACCCCACCGGACTAACCCTAATATTTCATCTGCCCGTAGGTGTGCAATGGTGGGGAGAGTTTCCTACTCACTGTACTCTGATTGCACTTGAATGTTCGGTTTTAAGTTATATATTAGGCTTTAGATTATATATAATAATAATAATTTTATTTATATAGCACCAACATATTCCGCCGCGCTTATCACAGAACATATAACAGATATTACACAGATAGCAGAGAGGAGTGAATTGATTCCCAGGACTGTGGGCCACATCTGTAGTTTATGGCCACCGGTTCAGAGCCTTGTTAACCACCTCCTACCTGCTAAAATCCCTGGCACCTTTTCTGATTTGTAGGCTCGGTGCTACGTCAGTTGTGGCTGCACAGATGACGGTGCACCATCCTTACTACGTGGAATAGGAGTCAGTTCACCGGGCTCCCATTCTGACCACTGACTACAGACTTGCTCACTGGACCATCGTCCTGCTAACCAATTTGAGAATTTGCTAGCATTTTTTTTGGGGGGGGTTATGTAATCCGTCAGCATCATGATGTTGGGGCAGAGACCCTGATTTCAGCGATGTATCACTTGAGTTACCGGGTGCAGCAGTTGTGATACAATCACAGTTTTCTTTGTTGCAGAGCTCAGAATGCTGGGCTCTGCATTACCCCGTCCACACCACTGATTGGCAGCTTTCTGTGTACACTGTATATTGACAGGACAGAAAGCTGCTAATCAGTGTCTGGGAAGGGGGCAGGATTGGACCAGAAGGCATGAGACAACTAGTCCTATAGTGATAATCTTCTGCTGATAAACCAGTGATTTTATTGAAATGGCAAAACATAGGCTAGAAATTGACATATTTCTGAAATCGGGGTTTGAGTTTCAAAGCTGCAGAGAGATGGATGCAGTAGATATGATATATACGCACATACGTATGATGGATGGCTATAAGATACGTACTGTAGATTTGAACGATATATACAATATATGAGATACATAATGTTAGATATATAGATACAGTGGACAAATACTGTATCTCTCCAGTAGCGAGGAAGTAGAAATAAAATCGTTAAATTGATAGACAAATAATTGATAGATATTAGGAAGCTGAGTATGAGATACATCTAAGGATCGATATTGATAGATACAGTATATACAGTATATATGAAATGGATACGATGGACGAGAGCGAGAGATTACAATCAGTTTACATATATGTAATAGGTTTAGATGGCCCTAGCTGCAGTATATACTGATAAACATTTTTATTTATTTTGCTCTATTATAGTTTGAACACAATAAGGTATAATTTACATTTCATAGTGAGTGATTTAACTCTGTGAACCCGGCGGGGTGTCACTGTTCAGGTTTTGTAGTGGCAGAGACCTCGCTGCTACTGTTCACCCTTCTATAGTAAGAGCCTATGTACTCTTCAGTTGTATCACAGACAATGATCTTCATGGTCTCGGAGGGCCCGCCGCACCGCTCAGGCAGCTCTATTCAGTGATCAGTGTATAGCGACAGTGTCTGACAGCTCCGTGTCCCCTCCTGTCAAGCATTGGGGGAGGACAGGAGCTCCCACTCTCTCTGCTCCCACATTAAAGCATCTGTGATGTTCGCTTAGAACTCTCCGATCCCCTGCAGTGTCATGGCGCTTTACCTTGATCACATCAACCTGCCAAAATGACACAGAGACCTCGCTACATCTGAGCTCATCTAATTGCCCTGTAGACTGAAAGTTGGTGGCAAATAAGTCATCATTAAGAGTCTTTTGATAGTTTTCTCTTTTTTTTTTTGTTGTTTTTGAACCTCTACATGGTGCAGATGAGCACTACTGGATACAGATGCTTCTAAAGGCAATAAAACTCTAGCAGCAGGGTTCAGATTTTACATTTTAAGTCAACGTGAGCTGGAAAACAAGAATACGAGGCTTCAGAAATGGTATTTTTCTCCAAATGTTGGTTATTTTCTGTAATTAAATTGAGATTTATGTGCAGTGTAGAGATGAGCAAGAACATTCGCAATACCCTGGTCATGTGTTGACCTCATATGACGTCACGGGGAACTAGCAATCACTTGAAGTGAATATTCAGAAAACGTAAACCAGAAAAAGGCACACATAGGGTAACTATGGAAGAGGAATTGGGTATGTACCAAATGTGAATTAAAGATGCTCACCGTATGGAGAAACTGCTAGGATGGGCACAACTCCAGGCTTGATTTAGAAAGTGCCATAGCCCTCATTCCTAGGGTTCATTTACCAAACAGGGAGTGAAATCTCGGAAGGTGTGGAGGGGTACAACAGTACTCCCAGTTTTTTCTGAACAGATACATAGGTACAAGTATATTCACATATTTATCTTTCCAGAAAACACTGGGTGTTACTATTGCTTTCCTCCACACCTTCTGAGTCAAGGACCTTTGCACATCTCTTGTCCAGCTGCCACCACGTGAACGTCGATCCAGGGTAGCGCAAAGTCTTGTTTTTCATCTCTAATGCTATATATCATGCTACACTACTTGAGGACAGAAACATGGCAGCTCAGCTGTTAGCACTGTTGCTTTTGCAGCGCTGAGGTCCTGGGTTCAAATCCCACCAAGGACAACATCTGCACAGAGTTTGTATGTTCTCCACATTGGGTTTCCTTTCAGGTCCTCCAGTTTCCTCCCACACTCCAAATACATACTAATAGGAAGTTTGTATGTTCTTCCCGTGTTTGCATGGGTTTCTTCCCTTCCCACACGCCAAAGACCTACTAAGAAGGAATTTAGATTGTGAGGCCCTGTGGACACTTTGAAGGGAGCTCCACCATACAAACGGACACTAGGAGGAAGACTCAAGGGTAACTGCACTGAGAAACCCTTTTCATTTCAAACCCTTTTCATTTCATTCCAAAACCAAAATGTATTTTTAAGTATCACTGGCTTTTGTTATATATACCACCAGGGCAGAACAGAAGGAGCCTGGCTGAGATAACCCCACTTTTCTGGTGCCACTCGATAATACCGTCCTATGAGTAGACATTGCCTTAATTTTCAGATCCAGGGTTACCTGACTCCCATCTGTAAATGCTCTCTCATGATGACCTGCCACATATGTTTCAGTTTGACACAGTATGACTGCAATAATAAAGCCTTTAGTTTTGCAGCACGACTGATCATATATTTGACACCGAGGAGCATATGGGATTAGACTGATAGAATATGGCTGGCTGTTCCTTTCTGCTGTCCTGTTCTTCAATGCTTGATTGCACTTTATCTGTCAGTCTTTTCATGTGACAGATACATCACCACCCAAACTGATTCCAGCACATTTCTCATCTGAATGTTGGAGAAAGTTCTGATTGAATGAACATCAGCGTCAAAGGTGTAACTCGAAGCTTATGAGTCTCGGTTGCAAAATATCCAACAGAACCCCCAACTTTCTCGCGTGGACCAAAAGTATATTTTGTGCCTCTTAAGGCTCCATGGCCAAGGTGCAACTTCGGTCTCTGCAACCGCTATATTCAAACTCCGGATCAGAGCATTATCCTCCAATGTATGTGGATACATCAACGTTAGGAAAATTTCTTGCAGTAGTCATTGATTATGCATAGCTTCTTAGTGTTCTTTCTGTAGAGAGACGGCAGCCTCAGTACATGACCTAACATTGTTTGTTCCATTTACATCTATTAGACTAGTAAAAGGATACAGATCAATTAGAAGTCAGATTTTGTCAATATAGAAGACAGAGTTACTGGCTTCATTGCTTTGTCATTTATTAGGGAAGGATTCTGTAAATTATCTATATAATACAAGTAGTCCCAGACCTGCAGTGACCTGTTCAACCTTCATTAGATGTTTCCTGGTTGTCCTGTCTTTCAACTTCCCTAGTCGTACTCCACCAAAGGTGCACCTGAATGAAAGTGATTATGGAGCAGGAGCAGAGTAACAGGGGTCATGAATGGTCCAAATTAAACCTGTTGGAGTGTGATGTACAAGAGTGATCTGATCAACCTTCATTAGATGTTTCCTGAGGGTCCTGACTTTAAACTTTCTTAGTAGTTCTCCATCAATATGATGCTAGTGAATCTGGAGCAGAATAATAGGGGTCATGAATGGTCTAAATTAAAACTGTCAACAATGTAATGTACAAGATTGATCTGATGAACCTTCATCAGATGTTTCCTGATAGTCCTAACTTTCAAATTCCATAGTAGTTCCCACCAACATGCATCCGAATGATAGTGATTCTGGAGCAGGAGCAGGGTAACATGGTCCAAATTAAACCTGTTAACAGTGTAATGTACAAGAGTGGATCTGATCAACCTTCATAAGATGTTTTCTGGTTTTTACATCTTACTTTACCAGTTGGTTTCCATCAATACTCATTTAAGGTGCTCCTTGTCTTCTGGACTGGTGCAGTGATTATGGAGCAAGATGGGATCTTACATAATCTGTATCTGACTGCTTAATGGGAGATATCCAGTGTGATGTTGCAAATTATATCTTTACTTCTTTTGGTTCCCTGCAGGAGGGCCAAACAATTTCTTTTAGGGTTGAATACTTATTTTTGTACTGTGTTTACAAACTATACTGCACACCTAATAGCCACATGTATTTTAGCTGCCCATGATCTAAGATTAGCATGAAAGGTTTTTTTTTCATTTGAACAGCACCTCTTTTGACAATGGGCAATGTATTTTTTTAACCTTTAAACATTTCCACGTGTTACAAATGAACAAGCAGTATGGAACCTCACTTTTCCAAATGCAGGCAATTCATTTATCAAAGCTTTTTTGACAGATAAGTGGAAAAAAAAGCTTTGTAATATTGTAAACTTTTTGTGCAACTTAGAGTTGCTCCAAAACTTTACAGATTTTGGCATTTTCATGTTGGTTTGAAGAACCTCCATCAAAATGGCTGGAGCTGGGGTGGAGACCAGATGTGGCATGTCTGTGCCCATCCTTCAAATTCCGGTGTTTCTTAGACCAGAATTGCTACTCTGTTCCGTGACTGCAGTAACAACGCTGGCAAAGCGCTTGCAACAGAGCAGATGCGCCGAATTGATTAATTTGCATTTGCTTCTTAATGAACTCAACGCACCCTACTCCAGCAAGCCCTTCATTAAGACTGCTGCGCGCAACGCCAAATCTTAACGAATTGGCCCCTTAGTCTAGAATAGAGCGTACACTAAAGAATCTAGTGTCGCTCGTTTCGTGATAATCTTACAGTCTCAAGAGGTTGACAATCACCCAACCAACAAGCAAAACAACCGTTCGTTGGGTGAAATGATCTTCTGGATTGCACAAAACATCGTTGTTGTCGACAGGACATGTGCTGTCAAGAACAATGGCGGAAGTTGTGTTCAGGACCAGAATAATCTATTGAAGAACGTTCAGCTGACATCTGAAGCGGGGTCAGCCTATGTCAGCGAGATATCATTGTAGACCCTTACTTTCGGTACAATCTGGTGACTTGACCCGGGATATTTTGTGCATAAGTCACACGTTCTGTAATATAACTCTGTTGCTTTTGTTGATAACCAATTGTTGAGGACTCATGGTTAGGAATAAATGTGTATTTTCCATGTACCCGGAGTTCTGTAGTTGGCAGGTCCATAGAAGTTGTGTTTTTGTCTTGTATAATTATTTGCCATACTTATCTAAAATGTAATTTTCCAAGGCTTAGAGAACGGTTAATGGCAGGTTCGCTCTCAGCCCGAGATTTGGCCTTGCTCTGACAGATCCATTTGTTCCTTAGTGTTTTAAGGCAGATGAAATATCTCTGAAAGGTTTTACTTATATTAGCATTTGTTTTAAATTGTGTTAGACTGTGAGATTTAATTTTCAGTTGAGAATTGTTATTAAATAAGAGCGTAAAGGAAATGATTTCTTACACCATTACATTATGTATGAACTATTGAAGACTTGCCAGCAATGCTGATGCATTGCATCATTTTTATGCATTTAGAAATGTATTTCTATCAAAGACGTTCCTGTTGCCAAACTGAGGTTGCGTCGACAAGGAGTTAAATCAAATATTTAACTTGCCAGAGACTTAAATATGAGATTTTATTTCAGAATTCGTCCCAGTAAAACACTTATTTCTCTTGTAATGGTATGGATGTACACGTTCCATTTATGATGAAGTACATGGCGGCCTATTGGGGGCATCTATATCAATTTAGACTGCACCCAGCGAGCAGAGGCTTCTTTTAGGCAAGTTGAAAAACGATCATGGAAAATTTGCTTTGATGAGTGCACATGTTGGACATTTTAAAACTTTTAAAGGGGTATGTTAGTTATTAAAGAGCCCCTGTCATTTCAGGTGAATTTTCAGAATCGTAATGCTTGAGTGAAAAGGCAATTTGCATATTTAATTTTCTAAAGGATCAATTCATGGCCTTTAAGTCTCCTTACACAGGCATGTCACGCTCAACAAGGAGAAACGTTAGCCTTTAAACCTCAGTCAGAGGCATCTCTCCAAGACAAATCGGATCTCATGCTTTGCACTGAGGAGGGGCAACACCCCGAAACACGTGTCTACAAATTGGTTTTCTAGTTTGGTTTTTATCCTGTCATGTGGCAAGGCTTGTTAAAGGGTCGATTGCTACATAAAGTAGGTGGCACTAGAGTTCAAGTCCTTTTCTGCTCTGAAGAGGCTATTTGCATAAGAAATAACACAATTTCTGGCCAATATATCACTTGTGTTTTTCAATTTTCACCAGATTTCCCTTCTGTAGGATTAATGTCTACTTTTTCCAGTTGTCCCTGACCTACTACATGAGGTCTAGCTTCTATACATGGTATACAGAAAACAGGAGATCCTGCTCCCCTATCTGCCTGCAGCATACCCTTCAAAATGGATTCATGGAGGATATCAGACAGCACTACTAAGCAGTCTGTATGTGAACCCAGCTCTGAAATGTGATAAAACAAGTTCAATCTGTGTCTCTCTTTTCTTCTTTCTCTCTCTCTCTACTGCTGCTCCTTCCTCTGCTCCCTGCTGCTCTCCATAGACTTTTATGAGCAGCAAGTAACCAGATTTCTCAGTGATTTGAAGGTACATCTCTCATCTAAAGACAGCTTTTAGCATTCTTTTACAGTGAATGATCAGTGTAAAGGCAGGTGATGATGACTTTAAAAAAAAAAAAAAAAGCATTTTTGTATCACAATGTATTGCACAGTTTATTATATCTGCATGTACTACTGATCAATGCAATGTTTGCCAAAACATAAGTTGTTTTTTTTACATTTATTATGTAGCCTTGGGATAAGTGATGTATTTTAGATCATTGGGGGTTTGGTCATTAGAATGGCAGATCCCATCTGTCCATACACAAACTACTTTGGGAAAGTGTTGTATTTGGCTGTTTATATGTATGAAATGTCAAGTTTACTACTTTATCTCAAATGTGCAGACCACCTTAAAGGGGTTTTCTGGTATCGGAAATACCCTGTCCAACGGTTACAGTTTAACACTCCCCCAAAAAAAAAAAAAAAAAAACCACAGGGCTTTCTTCATCTTCCCATTCTCCAGCACTGGTACCAGTCTCCCATTACCAGTCTTTGCTGGTAAACCTGTTTCCGGTATCTGTTTTGTCAGCACTGACATCAAGTTGTCAGCATTACAGCCAATGACTGAGCTCAGCGCCTCTGAGTGCCAAGAGCTGTAAACTCAGGCAGAGCCGCTGAGCTCAGCGACTGGCTGCAGCGCTGTCAGTGTGGCGTGAGCGCTGCAGACAATAGCAAAGACTCATTGCTGGACCTGAGGAAGGGAAGGAAAACGGAGTTTGTTCTTTTTTTAAACAAACTGCATTTGGGACACAGGTTTTACAAAATTGTAGAACCCCTTTAGCACCTATGAACAGCTTTCTCCCCATATATGAAAACATTACATTCTTGAGCGACTGATAATTCTTCCATGCAAATGCAGTTCATGGGTTACCAAACTTAAAGAGTAACCTTCATTTTAATTTTTATCTCATAAATCAGCAGTACACATGAAAATAAGAAACTTTTTTATTATATCTTATCACAGAAATCTGTTTCTTTCTCCTTGTAGACTCATTTTTCAGTTTTAACCTTGTCAATTCACAGGTAAAATCTGTTTTCGATGAAGCCAGAAGCTTACATTACTGAGATAGGAGATGGCCGTTGCTGCTTTTTAGAGTCTATGTAGAAGGGGGAGGAGCTAGAGGCATAGTTCCTCCTCTCTACATGGAATCTTATAGTCCGCAACTGTTCTCTCTTATATCAGGAATGTAAAAGTCTGTCTTCACTGAAAACAGATTTTACCCGTGAATTGAGAATGAAGGATCAGTCCATAATTAGAAAGAAGCAGATTACTCTGATAATATCTATTACAAAGTTTGTTATTTTCATGTGTACTAATGATTTATTAGATAAAAATTAAAAGACCGCTACAGTTTTAGGTCTCGCTTTTTCTAAAAATTGAGTGTGCTTTAGAGTTTTTTTTCTAATAGAACAGAAGTATTTGGGAAAAAACAAACAAACCCTATAGCTGTAGTAGTCAGCGAGTGTCCATTCCTATTTTAAATATTTTTTTTCTTTTACAGAACTTTTTATGAGCACATCTTGCCATTATCCTCCATACAGACACATTTACTCTAATGCTTAGAGCCCTTCCCGTCCCATATGACTTGTATTGTCTGCGTAAATGTAAAATCTGGAAGCCTCTTTTCAGATCATTAATTTCATGCCACATTAGTTTGTGTATACTGCTGTGTCATATCCAATATCATTATAATGCTATTTAGATGTAATAATCGATGCACAAAATAGACTTCCACAGAACCGATAGCTTTTGAGGGTTTTTTTTACAAACATGGCAGAAACTCAGGGATTTAGTTTAACTGTAGAACAGGCCAGAATCTTAATACTGTATGTAATGGAGTTTATGTAAACCACTTCTTAAAATTGTATATTAATACTTGGGGAGAAAATCATTTATTCCCATCTCATGTGTAGGTGAGGTGCAATCCATGTCATACGATTTGTAAAGAAGAGGCTGCCGATTAGCGGTCGTGTAATCACCTATTTAGGCAGACAGGCGGTTCATCAGATGTGCGCAAAATGATTAGTAATAAATCATGGGCGCATAGGCTGCCATTGTTCTCGGCAGCACAGGTCCTGTTTACACAGGACAATGCGCTGCCAAGAATGATGACTGGGCAAACATGAGAACATCTCACCTGTCAAATGAGCATTGACTCATTTGTCGTTTTATCTGCAGCCTTTTTACACTACCCAATTATCAGTTAACGAGCCTTCCTAGAAACATACAGCGTAAATGCACCATAATACTGCCGTATGTTTATAAATAAAAGTGCCATACAGCAAGCGCGTAACATCGCCACACAGAACGTCGCCAGAGCTCTATCCGGATATCACCGTAAACCCGCTGTGAAGTACCGTAATTGTGCAGTGGCAGTGTGTAGCCAAGGCCGTGTTGGTGTGTCGTCAGGGATGTTATCCTAGTTGCTAGTACTATCTGACCTTGGTAAGGCTAAATACACCATGTTCCAAATTATTATGCAAATGATATTTTTCTCGGATTTTCCTAAATGGTCGGTCCAAATGGCAGTCAGTCTAATAAAAGTAATCACCCGTTAGAGTATACATCAAATTTTATTGAAGAAACCTCCCAATGATAACAGTATAATCTCCAAAATGAATAAAACCTCAAAATGCACTGTTCCAAATTATTAGGCACAGTAGAATTTCTAGACATTTGATATGTTTTAAAGAACTGAAAATGCTCATTTGTGGAATTTGCAGCATTAGGAGGTCACATTCACTGAACAAAAAAGCCATTTAACTCCAAACCATCCTAACAGGCCAAGTTACATGTTATAACATAGGACCCCTTCTTTGATATCACCTTCACAATTCTTGCATCCATTGAACTTGTGAGTTTTTGGAGAGTTTCTGCTTGTATTTCTTTCCATGAAGTCAGAATCGCCTCCCAGAGCTGCTGTTTTGATGTGAACTGCCTCCCACCCTCATAGATCTTTTGCTTGATGATCCTCCAAAGGTTCTCTATAGGGTTGAGGTCAGGTGAAGATGGTGGCCACACCATGAGTTTTTCTCCTTTTATGCCCATAGCAGCCAATGACTCAGAGGGATTCTTTGCAGCATGAAGATGATTTTGCTCCTGAAGGCACGTTTCTGCTTTTTATACCATGGAAGAAAGTTGTCAGTCAGAAACTCTATATACTTTGCAGAGATCATTTTCACACCTTCAGGAACCTTAAAGGGCCCTACCAGCTGTTTCCCCATGATTCCATCCCAAAACATGACTCCTCCACATCCTTGCTGATGTTGCAGACGTTGCAGCCTTGTTGGGACATGGTGGCCATCCACCAATCATCCACTACTCCATCCATCTGGACCATCCAGGGTTGCTCGAGACTCATCAGTAAACAAGACTGTTTGAAAATTAGTCTTCATGTATGTCTGGGCCCACTACAACCGTTTCTGCTTGTGAACACTGTTTATGGGTGGCCGAATAGTAGATTTATGAACCAAAGCAAGCCTTTGAAGGATCCTACACCTTGAGGTTCGAGGGACTCCAGAGGCATCAGCGGCTTCAAATATCTGTTTGCTGGTTTGTAATGGCTTTTTAGCAGCTGCTCTCTTTATCCGATGAACTTGCCTGGCAGAAATCTTCCTCATTATGCCTTTATCAGCACGAACACGACTGTGCTCAGATTCAGCCACAAATCTCTTAACAGTAAGATGATCACGCTTAAATTTTCAAGAAATATCTAATGTTTTCATCCCTTTACCAAGGCATTGCACTATTTGATGCTTTTCGGCAGCAGAGAGATCCTTTTTCTTTCCCATGTTACTTGAAAACTGAGGCCTGCTTAATAATGTGGAACATCATTTTTAAGTAGTTTTCCTTTAATTAGAATCACCTGGAAAACTAATTATCACATGTGTTTAAGATTGATTTCAGTGATCCATTGAGCCCTTAAACACAATGCCATCCATGAGTTTATTTGAAAAACAAAACAATTAAATCGTTTTGACACTTAAATCCAATTTGCATAATAACTTGGAACACAGTGTAGAATCAGCACTTAAGTTCTGCCACCCTAAAAAAAAATTGTAAAAGTATTATAGAACCAAAAAATACCTATAAATGATCAGCAACGATATCAGACAGTACTCGCCCTCTCTTTCTGCAACACCGTCTACTGAAACTCCAGTCTTGTTTTGGCTGCACTGGATGTGATGTCCAAAACACTGTGAGGTGGTGGGCGAACGGTGGACCCAGGAAGGGTAGGAAGGTTTTATCTTGGCATTTTACATGACTGGCAAGATTTCAGGTCTACTTTATGAGAAGTGGAAAATTCCTTTAAATAGTAAGTTTTATATCTAACTATTCTAGTTGTTATATCAGGTAGCCTCATCATCTGGTACCGTACAAAATCATGGGTTTGGTTTCTCAACTTATGACCCTGTCCATGGCACAGGGGAGAGTTTATTGAAGTTCCTTGTGTAAAGGGGGCCAGCTGAATGGTAATTTCAGCCAGCCTCTTTCTTGCATTGTCCATGAAGGAGAAGGGGGGCTGGCTTAGCTATTGCCCTACAACCGGGACTAGTCTTGGTGGAAAACACCAAATATGTGGATGTCAACGATGATGGAAATTGCTGTTATTGGGTAGAAGAGTGATGTGCTATCTCATGTATGTTGCATTTAGTTAGGATTATTCTTTCGGGAAATATCAATGTGCATTTTAATTAACGTACTCGTCTTAGAAGAAGCTACTAAGCGGTGGAATAACATTTCCACTTTCTATCATTTGGGAAGCTGGTTAGATTAAGTTTTCTCCACTGCTATGTTCCTGAAGTGATGTGCCTTCTGTTTAATTTCAGTGACTTGGGACTTCATTATCCTCTTTGCAAAATATGTGATTCTCTCCCTCTGTTCATTCTGCTGAGTTCTCCTAACTTTTATGTAAGGGAAAAGATGTATTATTGAGATGTGTTAGTGAATATATTTGCAGTGCTACAGAGATTCCCTTTGCTTCTAGTCTCATGAAGACACGATTTGACATTTTCTGGTATCCGACTGCAGATTTAACAGCAGAATTCCCTACTCGACCCTTCAAGAACTGACCCAGTTGCTTCAAAGTAAAGCTTCCTAGCCTCAAGCGTTCCTCTACTCAGCTCCCCTAGGGAACTTTGTTACAGAAAATTACTGCAAACTTCTGTTCACAACAATTTTTAGGAACCAACTTTTTATTTCTGCTGTCGTATTTATAAATGTTAAAGCAAATGGCCCTTAAAGAGGTTGTCTGACCCCGAAATCCCATTTTTTTGTTAGGTAGTTTTTGCGTTGTACTGTGCTATACAACACCCATATACGTTTTGTTTTTTGTTTCTGCTTTTGGTTCCTCCTGAATTTCACTTCGTTCCCTGCACTCACTTTGTTTACGTGCTGCTCTACCAAACATGACAGCTCCCTGTGCTTTATAATCTAACCTCACAGCCTGAGCTAGCACCGCCCAACCTCAGTGTCCACCCCCCGCCCTCTGCACAATCATTGGCTGGCAGACAGTATCTGACCAGCACTGACCTCTATTGGAAATAACAGAGCAGTGACCTGTGCAGCACAATCATTACACTCCACATCACATCCACAGTGGTGTCAAACCTTCACATGTCCCCACATCACACCCACAGTGGTGATAGAGCCTCACATGTCTCCACATCACATCCACAGTGGTGATAGAACGTCACATGTCCCCACGTCACATCCGCAGTGGTGATAGAACGTCACATGTCCCCACGTCACATCCGCAGTGGTGATAGAACGTCACATGTCCCCACATCACATCCACACTGGTGATAGAACGTCACATGTCCCCACGTCACATCCGCAGTGGTGATAGAACGTCACATGTCCCCACGTCACATCCGCAGTGGTGATAGAACGTCACATGTCCCCACATCACATCCACACTGGTGATAGAACGTCACATGTCCCCACATCACATCCTCAGTGGTGATAGAACGTCACATGTCCCCACGTCACATCCGCAGTGGTGATAGAGCCTCACATGTCTCCACATCACACCCACAGTGGTGATAGAGCCTCACATGTCTCCACATCACATCCACAGTGGTGATAGAACGTCACATGTCCCCACGTCACATCCGCAGTGGTGATAGAACGTCACATGTCCCCACATCACATCCACAGTGGTGATAGAACGTCACATGTCTCCACATCACACCCACAGTGGTGATAGAGCCTCACATGTCTCCACATCACATCCACAGTGGTGATAGAACGTCACATGTCCCCACGTCACATCCGCAGTGGTGATAGAACGTCACATGTCCCCACATCACATCCACAGTGGTGATAGAACGTCACATGTCTCCACATCACACCCACAGTGGTGATAGAGCCTCATGTGTCCACATCACATCCACAGTGGTGATAGAAAGTCACATGTCCCCACATCACACCCACAGTGGTGATAGAGCGACACATGTCTTCACATCACATCCTCAGTGGTGACAGAGCGTCACATGTCTCCACATCACATCCTCAGTGGTGACAGAGCGTCACATATCTTCATATCACATCCATAATGGTGATAGAACGTCACATGTCTCCACATCACATCCACAGTGGTGATAGAACGTCACATGTACCCGCCTCACATCCATAGTGGTGATAGAAAGTCACATGTACCCGCCTCACATCCACAGTAGTGATAGAACGTCACATGTCTCCATATCACATCCACAGTGCTGATAGAACTTCACATGTCCCCAAATCACATCCACAGTGGTGATAGAACGTCACATGTCTCCACATCACACCCACAGTGGTGATAGAGCATCACATGCCCCCAAATCACATCCACAGTGGTGATAGAGCGTCACATGTCTCCACATCAGATCCACAGTGGTGATAGAACTTCATATGTCCCCAAATCACATCCACAGTGGTGATAGAATGTCACATTTTCCACATCACATCCTCAGTGGTGACAGAGTGTCACGTGTGTCCACATCACATCCACAGCGGTGATAGAAAGTCACATGTCTCCACATCACATCCACAGTGGTGATAGAACGTCACATGTCTCCACATCAGATCCACAGTGGTGATAGAACTAAACATGTCCCCAAATCACATCCACAGTGGTGATAGAACGTCACATGTCTCCACATCACATCCTCAGTGGTGACAGAGCGTCACATGCGTCCATATCACATCCACAGTGGTGACAGAGCGTCACGTCTCCACATCACATCCACAGTGATGATAGAACGTCGCATGTCTCCACATCACATCCTCAGTGGAGAGGACGTGATGTGGAGCTTTCGCATTGGGGTCTATGAGCTTCAAGTTACACCATTGATCATGTCTATTAGTGTAGTTGGACGAAGGTCATCTGTAGACTTCTGTCTGTGAGAGACCCCTCCTGATCCTTCTGTAAACACTGTAATGGGATTCTTACACGTCCATCCATTCTCAAAGCACAACTATACGAGCTCTATGACAAATCTCAGGCCTATCGGAGGGGGACATATTTGTGAAATATTTAAGACCCTTGTGAATGATAGCTGCCGGTGGGACAGCTGTTACATGTGTAAACCAACAACCACTCCTTGTCTACACTGATCATTTTCCTCAAGGCTTTTTGGTGCAATCATTGATCTTTAGAACTAATTGAAAAAGATAATTGAAACATGGCCGGAGCCTCTCGTTACATGACCATGTGGTGCCATTAACGGGGACAACCTCTTTGACCTGGCGTGCTCTCCGGAGGGACGCAAGGCGATATGTTACCGGAGTGTATCCTGCCATAAAACCACGGGAAAACATCCCATCTTCATGTAAGCACGGACGGGGGGAAAGTATAACCTAGAAGCTATATTTATCATATACACCTTCTGTCTGTGCTGGCAAACATCCTAAAACATAGCTGGTAAATATTTAATGAGGGAAGCTTCTTCATTAGTGGAGGATGTTAATAATTTACAGATGATGTAGTGCCTGGTGAGGTTTTGACATTGGCGTTCAGTCATACATTGGTATTTTGTACAATAGCCTCTGAAATGAATCCCTCCGTACATGACTTCTGTTGCCTCATTGTCTTGGTGTAAATGATATTCTCCAAGTACCTGTGAAGTGTCTGATAAAACTCCCTCACTGCCAGTTTTTCTTCTCCGCCAGGCAGAGCGCGACGAAAACCCAAATGCGCTGCCTTCATTTATCTGCGAGTATTTGTGATGATTTATTCAGGGGATGATGTCTTCTATTAATCTGGCCACTTTATGCGCAATAACCCGGATTGTGATGCAGCTTTCCTGCCAAAAAGTCTCAAATTGTGTCTCAGTGCGGAAGATATCTGCCGCGGATTTTATATTCACGCCATCATGTATAATTGTAATTGAGGTAAATGAAGGATTTAAAGTTCATTTTGGTTAAATCTTTGAGCAATTTTGGAATCCCTCTATGCAGCCTCTACTTTAGGAAAAGTCTGTTTATACAGTAAAGAGATATTTTGTTGAAGTTAATTTACAAGGGGTTTCGCCTACCTACTGGATCTTCGTCAGTGCCCTAGACCTTGAATGGTGCAATGCGACACCAGCTCTCTGTTCAACTCATACAGGCCAAAAGTTTGCCTCTTGAAAGGTAAGGGGTTCACAGGAACCCCATGCTGACATTCGGTGAGTGTTTGTTTTTTTTGTTTTTTTTTTTATAGTCGTACTGCCTTTTTTCTGTTGTGTGAAATAGCACCGTTTGGTGCATTATTCTGGACGGTGGCATCCCGTAATAAAACTTATCTGCATGATATACTTTTTACCTTTTAATAGCAGCCCTTGGGCCATGTATGGTAACCCTATGGTACACTGTAAAATTCATCAGAAGGATCTTTTACATTACACTGTATGAATTGTCCCTTTAGCCGGGTTTACACTGCACGATGTGGTGCCGAAAATAATCCTCAATTGTCGATAATTT
Organism: Ranitomeya variabilis; assembly: GCF_051348905.1. NCBI lineage: Eukaryota > Metazoa > Chordata > Amphibia > Anura > Dendrobatidae > Ranitomeya > Ranitomeya variabilis. The sequence goes on along the minus strand of NC_135237.1, from coordinate 55,348,221 downwards.
AATCTCCAGTTTAGACAGGCTGTTCAAGCTTCCGATGCTCACAGAATAGATCATTCTGTGTGTGGAGACGGTCATTATTCTCAGTAGAACATGTTTACAGAGGACGATGTGGGGCTGAGAATTATGATTTTTAAGCAAGCTAAAATCAATTCACCCTTAAAATGAGCAGCTTGTTGACCCTGACCATAGAAACGAGCGTTTTTAGGAACAGTCATTAACAATAATCGATCAGAGTAAATGCACCTTTTTCATACATTCTAGTAAAGCCCACTATACACATTAAATGACTGTAGAACGAATCGGCAAAATTGATGGATTTGGCCAACAGTCTGTGTATTAGTGCTTAGAATCCGTTGTTAGGGGACTAAGGATGCAGCATGTCCAATTCTGGACTGCCAATGCTTTTGCTCTTCCTGAAATGAATGTCTCATAGTTAACCCCTTCATGACCTTGCCGTTTTTTGCAATTCTGACCAGTGTCCCTTTATGAGGTAATAACTCAGGAACGCTTCAACGGATCCTAGCGATTCTGAGATTGTTTTTTCGTGACATATTGGGCTTCATGTTAGTGGTAAATTTAGGTCGATAATTTCTGAGTTTATTTGTGAAAAAAATGGAAATTTGGCAAAAATTTTGAAAATTTCGCAATTTTCACATTTTGAATTTTTATTCTGTTAAACTAGGGAGTTATGTGACACAAAATAGTTAATAAATAACATTTCCCACATGTCTACTTTACATCAGCACAATTTTGGAAACAAATTTTTTTTTTGCTAGGAAGTTATAAGGGTTAAAATTTCTGATGATTTCTCATTTTTACAACAAAATTTACAAAACCATTTTTTTTAGGGACCACCTCACATTTGAAGTCAGTTTGAGGGTTCTATATGGCTGAAAATTCCCCAAAGTGACACCATTCTAAAAACTGCACCCCTCAAGGTGCTCAAAACCACATTCAAGAAGTTTATTAACCCTTCAGGTGTTTCACAGCAGCAGAAGCAACATGGAAGTAAAAAATGAACATTTAACTTTTTAGTCACAAAAATGATCTTTTAGCGAAATTTTTTTTATTTTCCCAAGGGTAAAAGGAGAAACTGGACCACGAACGTTGTTGTCCAATTTGTCCTAAGTACGCTGATACCTCATATGTGGGGGTAAACCACTGTTTGGGTGCACGGCAAGGCTCGGAAGGGGAGGCGTGCCATTTGACTTTTTGAATGGAAAATTATCTCCATCGCTAGCAGACACCATGTCACGTTTGGAGAGCCCCTGTGTGCCTAAACATTGGAGCTCCCCTACAAGTGACCCCATTTTGGAAACTAGACCCCCCAAGGAACTTATCTAGATGCATAGTGAGCACTTATAACCCCCAGGTGCTTTACAGAAGTTTATAACGCAGAGCCGTGAAAATAAAAAATAATTTTTCTTTCCTCAAAATGATTTTTAGCCCAGAATTTTTATTTTCCCAAGGGTAATAGGAGAAATTGGACCCCAAATGTTGTTGTCCAGTTTGTCCTGAGTACGATGATACCCCATATGTGGGGGTAAACCACTGTTTGGGCGCACCGCAGGGCTCGGAAGGGAAGGCACGCCATTTGGCTTTTTGAATGGAAAATTAGCTCCAATCATTAGCGGACACCATGTCGGGTTTGGAGAGCCCCTGTGTGCCTAAACATTGGAGCTCCCGCACAAGTGACCCCATTTTGGAAACTAGACCTCCGAAGGAACTAATCTAGATGTGTGGTGAGCACTTTGAACCCCCAAGTGCTTCACAGAAGTTTATAACGCAGAGCCATGAAAATAAAAAATAATTTTTCTTTTCTCAAAAATGATTTTTTAGCCCACATTTTTTTATTTTCCCAAGGGTAACAGGAGAAATTGGACCCCAAAATTTGTTGTCCAGTTTCTCCTGAGTACGCTGATACCCCATATGTGGGGGTAAACCACTGTTTTGGCACACGTCGGGGTTTGGAAGGGAAGTAGTGACGTTTTAAAATGCAGACTTTGATGGAATGCTCTGCGGGCGTCAGGTTGCGTTTGCAGAGCCCCTGATGTGCTTAAACAGTAGGAACTCCCCACAAGTGACTCCATTTTGGAAACTAGACCCCCAAGGGAACTTATCTAGATGTGTGGTGAGCACTTTGAACCCCCAAGTGCTTCACAGAAGTTTATAACGCAGAGCCGTGAAATTAATAAATGTGTTTCCTTTCCTCAAAAATATTTTTTTAGCCCAGAATTTTTTATTTTTGCAAGGGTAACAGGAGAAATTTGACCCCAAAAGTTGTTTTCCAGTTTCTCCTGAGTACGCTGATACCCCATATGTGGGGGTAAACCACTGTTTGGGCACATGCCGGGGCTCGGAAGGGAAGTAGTGACGTTTTGAAATGCAGACTTTGATGGAATGGTCTGCGGGCATCATGTTACGTTTGCAGAGCCCCTGATATGCCTAAACAGTAGAAACCCCCCACAAGTAACCCCATTTTGGAAACTAGACCCCCCAAGGAACTTATCTAGATGTGTGGTGAGCACGTTCAACCCCCAAGTGCTTCACAGACGTTTACAATGCAGAGCCGTGAAAATAAAAAATCATTTTTCTTTCCTCAGAAAAGATGTTTTAGCAAGCAATTTTTTATTTTCACAAGGGTAACAGGAGAAATTGGACCCCAATATTTGTTGCCCAGTTTGTTGTGAGTACGCTGATCCCCCATATGTGGGGGTAAACCACTGTTTGGGCACACGACAGGGCTCGGAAGGGAAGTAGTGACATTTGAAATGCAGACTTTGATGGAATGGTCTGCGGGCGTCACATTGCATTTGCAGAGCCCCTGATGTGCCTAAACAGTAGAAACACCCCACAAGTGACCCCATTTTGGAAACTAGACCCCCCAAGGAACTTATCTAGATGTGTGGTGAGCACGTTCAACCCCCAAGTGCTTCACAGACGTTTACAATGCAGAGCCGTGAAAATAAAAAATCATTTTTCTTTCCTCAGAAAAGATGTTTTAGCAAGCAATTTTTTATTTTCACAAGGGTAACAGGAGAAATTGGACCCCAATATTTGTTGCCCAGTTTGTTGTGAGTACGCTGATCCCCCATATGTGGGGGTAAACCACTGTTTGGGCACACGACAGGGCTCGGAAGGGAAGTAGTGACATTTGAAATGCAGACTTTGATGGAATGGTCTGCGGGCGTCACATTGCATTTGCAGAGCCCCTGATGTGCCTAAACAGTAGAAACACCCCACAAGTGACCCCATTTTGGAAACTAGACCCCCCAAGGAACTTATCTAGATGTGTGGTGAGCACGTTCAACCCCCAAGTGCTTCACAGACGTTTACAATGCAGAGCCGTGAAAATAAAAAATCATTTTTCTTTCCTCAGAAAAGATGTTTTAGCAAGCAATTTTTTATTTTCACAAGGGTAACAGGAGAAATTGGACCCCAATATTTGTTGCCCAGTTTGTTGTGAGTACGCTGATCCCCCATATGTGGGGGTAAACCACTGTTTGGGCACACGACAGGGCTCGGAAGGGAAGTAGTGACATTTGAAATGCAGACTTTGATGGAATGGTCTGCGGGCGTCACATTGCATTTGCAGAGCCCCTGATGTGCCTAAACAGTAGAAACACCCCACAAGTGACCCCATTTTGGAAACTAGACCCCCCAAGGAACTTATCTAGATGTGTGGTGAGCACGTTCAACCCCCAAGTGCTTCACAGAAGTTTATAACGCAGAGCCGTGAAAATAAAAAATAATTGTTCTTTCCTCAAAAATTATGTTTTAGCAAGTAATTTTTTATTTTTGCAAGGGTATCAGGAGAAATTGGACCCCAAAAGTTGTTGCCCAGTTTGTCCTGAGTATGTTGGTACCCCAAATGTGGGGGTAAACCACTGTTTGAGCGCACGTCGGGGCTTGGAAGGGAGGGAGCACCATTTGACTTTTTGAACGCAAGATTGGCTGGAATCAATGGTGGCGCCATGTTGCGTTTGGAGACCCCTGATGTGCCTTAACAGTGGAAACCCCTCAATCCTAACTTCAACACTAACCCCAACACACCCCTAATCCTAATCCCAACTGTAGCCATAACCCTAATCACAACCCTAACCCCAACACACCCCTAACCACAACCCTAACCCCAACACACCCGTAACCCTAATTCCAATCCTAATCCTAACCCTAATCCCAACCCTAACCCTAATCCCAACCCTAACCACAACTGTAACCCCAACACACCCCTAACCCTATCCGTAACCCTAACCACAAGCCTAATCTTAACCCTATTTCTAACCCTAGCCCTAATTCCAACCCTAACTCTAATTCCAACCCTAACTCTAAGGCTATGTGCCCACGTTGCGGATTCGTGTGAGATTTTTCCGCACGATTTTTGAAAAATCTGCAGGTAAAAGGCACTGCGTTTTACCTGCGGATTTACAGCAGATTTCCAGTGTTTTTTTTGTGCGGATTTCACCTGCGGATTCCTATTGAGGAACAGGTGTAAAACGCTGCGGAATCTGCACAAAGAATTGACATGCTGCGGAAAATACAACGCAGCGTTTCTGCACGGAATTTTCCGCACCATGGGCACAGCGGATTTGGTTTTCCATAGGTGTACATGGTACTGTAAACCTGATGTAAAACTGCTACAAATTCGCAGCGGCCAATCCGCTGCGGATCCACGGCCAATCCGCTGCGGATCCGCGGCCAATCCGCTGCGGATCCGCGGCCAATCCGCTGCGAATCCGCGGCCAATCCGCTGCGGATCCGCAGCCAAATCCGCACTGTGTGCACATGCCATAACCCTAACCCTACCCCTAACCCTACCCCTAACCCTAACCCTAACCCTACCCCTAGTTCTAACCCTAGTTCTAACCCTAACCCTAGTGGAAAAAGAAAAAAAAATATTTTCTTTATTTTATTATTGTCCCTACCTATGGGGGTTATAAAGGGGGGGGTTATTTATTATTTTTTTTATTTTGATCGCTGTGATAGAACCTACCACAGCGATCAAAATGTACTTTGTAATGAATCTGCCAGCCGGCAGATTCGGCGGGCGCACTGAGCATGCGCCCGCCATCTTGGAAGATGGCGGCGCCCAGGGAGAAGACGGACCGACTTCGGGAGGCTCGGAAAGTATGAGGGGGTGGTGAGGGGGTGGATCGGAGCACAGGGGGGGGGATTGGAGGACGGGGGAGCGGACAGGAGCACGGGGGAGCGGACAGGAGCACGGGGGAGCGAACAGGGGGACGGAGGGGGGTACCGGACAGAACGGAGGACTGGGGAGGAGATCGGGGGCGATGGGGGGGGCAGAACATGATTTCCAGCCATGGCAGATGCTATTGCAGCATCGGCCATGGCTGGATTGCAATATTTCACCATTTTCATAGGTGAAATATTGCAAATTGCTCTGATTGGCTGTTGCACTTTCAACAGCCAATCAGAGCGATCGTAGCCACGTGGGGGCAAAGCCACCCCCCCTAGGCTGAAGTACAACTCCCCCTCTCCCTGCAGATCGGGTAAAATAGGAGTTAACCCTTTCACCCGATCTGCAGGGATGCGATCATTCCATGACGCCACATAGGCGTCATGGGTCGGGAAGGGGTTAAAATAGGAGCACTCAGCTGAATGATCGCTACTGTATACGGAAGAGAAAGTTGAGATTTCTGCTGGCCAAGGAAGAGTCTTCTCAACTGTCTCTTCCATACACAGGAAAACTTATGCAGCTGAGCACTCCTGTGTTCTTTAATGGAGACGCTTATATCCCGGAAAACAAAAGCATCAGCAGTCCAGTATCAGACATGCCGGATCCTTGGCTCCCTCGACAATCAATTGTCCGGGGTGCCCATCCATATTAGACTGTCAAGCCAAATCCGTCAATATTGGTTGGTTCGGTCGACATTAGTCTAATGTGTATGGGAGGCTTAAGTTCTAGATAAACTCACACATAAAACCCTAATATTGTGATGATATGCAAATTGCCTCTTCAAGGAGGAAGAGAACAAGGTCTCTAGTGTTGCCTGTTGGAAGTAGCAATCCTAAATCTCAGTATTGACCCTTTTAAAGAGCCACATGACTTAGGATGAAAAGTCATATAAGAATCTTCTCCAAGTGGAAAAGACCTTCATTTGTAGACAGCTGGTTTGGGCTCCTTGCCCCTCATTTGTGCAAAGTTGGAGGCTGGTTGTCTTGGAGAGTCATTTGATGAAAGTCTGTTGGGTAACATTTCTCCTTGAGGAGACCACCAAGTTGGCATAGGGAGATTAATAGGCTATATAGTGTCCTTACAGTAGTTTTGCAGTCTCTTAAAAGTGAAATTTTACCCCATAGACCGGTAGACATGACATACTCAGTTCTACTAAATCTGTGTGTGTATAATGTAACAGGAGAATAAAAAAAAACCTTGAAGTTCTCAATTATAGTAACTATCTCCAATTCAGTGACTTGATATGTAAACATTTAAACACTTGCTATAATTTTTCCCTTCCTCAACTCTTCTTCCTGTACGTCGTGTCAATCGAGGTCGAACGTCTTTTATTTCTTGTCATTTCGGATTAAGCTCTACGGTTTTAGGACACATGTTGTAAATGACACTTTTATTACTCAAAAAAATGGCTTTAAGTGTTGCTTTGTTTGACAGTCACATGAAGACCATGTCAGATTTTCTCGTTGACCTGCTCCGCTTTGGAAGCACTTACCAGCCAGCGCTCCACCCTCTGCCCACCTGGCCAAATATAGCATTCTAGGAAGGTCAGATCTCCAGGACTGGGCGGCATTGTTCCTCTTCCTGCTTTCCCCGTTGATTCGTAATTGCTTTGAACACCAAAAATGATTATAGAAGATTATACCTTTTTTAAGGCAATCTCAGTATCCACTTAAATAAAAGCACACAGTGGGGGAAATGTAGTGTGTCTTGCTTTGCAATTATATACCTTGTTATACCTAATTTCCAAATGTCTAAATTGCCTTTTTTCTCCCCTCCAGTCCTGGCTCCTTCCAGGACAATTCTGTATTCCCACAGTGAGCGAGAACAATGTCTGCCAGTTTTTTTGTTGTTTATTTTTTTCCCCCCTCTTTTAGAAGGATTTTTAGTGCAGCGGATAAAGAAATCTGTCTTATTGTTTGGATAGGCGAGGAAAATTCACACAAAATTGTTATGCTGTCGCACCCCCTACAAGGACGACTTGCACAGAAATAAAAATTGGCACTTTTCTCCGCGGCACGCTCCCACTGGGAGGTATTATTGGAGTATGGTAGCCTATCCAACAATTTTAGGGTTAGGTTTTTTCATTCTTTCTCTTTATGATTGCATGTAATGCCAGATTCGCATAAAGACACTTTAGGAAAAAAAAATCTCTTGAAAGGTTTAAAATTGTGGTTGTTCCTTGATAGGAAATTAGATAGGAAGATGTAACCCAAACACACAGTCTAATAAGTTGTACCCAATAATAATAATACAAATTAAAATAATAATATAATTTATATTCATGTGGAAATGTACCGTTGTTAATTATTTAATTAATTTAGCCGGATAAATATTACAACATTAAGACTCCCATCCCCCGCTTTCAAGTGACGGTATAAAACATCTTTACGTTTTTACATCAAACAATTTGCTTTGGCTTTTATGGTAATTAAAAAAAAAATTATGATCGTAATCTTCTGCTTCAAAGAATCTGCAAAGAAAACCATAAAACACTTTTAAGATGCTGACTTACTGCCATTATTATCATATCAATAATCATATTTGTGTTCACATCTTACCTCCAGATAACGACTCTTGATCATTTCATTAAATTAATCTGATTTTATTTTTTATTATTTTTTTTCTTTTACCTTCGTTAAATTAATTGCTGGTTGTGCTAGAATGTGTGTGTATTCCGTTCAATTACCGGTTCACGCAAAGGTAAAATAATATATTTTCAACGATTCAATTAATTTTAGACTCGTGAAGGATATTGGGATTTGTCTCCGGAATGTATCCTGCAGTGGTCTTTTAGAATAAAACCAATATTTTAAGAACTGTTTTCAGGTTTTATGAACAAACTTTTTGAACATTTCTTTTAAATATTAAAGGAGCACTCTCATCTATATTTTCTTTTCTTTATCATAGTGGAGAGCCCCTTTAAGAATGTACAGACAAGAAACATAGCTTCATATGGCTGTTTCCAGAATCCAAAGTTATTCCCTATCCATAACCTACTGATTGCTGGGGTTTGATCATGGGGACTCCTGTCTTCTGGATCCCAAATAGTGGGCTCTATAGAGATCCATCCACTTGACTTCTGCTTCATTCATTGTCTCCAAGACCCCCGGAAATAGCTGACCACTGTGTTCTCCAGCAATACCACGGAAAGTTGCCCAGTTGACCAACACCGGCTTTCTCTTCCATACCCATTGGAAACACGCGAACTTTCGGCTGAGCCGCGCCATCAAGTTTGCAGGGCAGTCGGCAAAGATTGCTGTCGGGTTATATGATACCTTCTTATATTCACTTTACACTGAAATAGTCCTCTGTTGAAAAAGAGTTGTTCTTTACAAAGCCTCTAAGACTTGCGAAACGGAGCACTAAATATCCTCCATTTTTGTAAAATAGTAGAATGCAACTTCCATAGTATACCTCTATGTGAATTTATGTGGATAGCTTAATCCCGCCGATCGTCACCCAGGCAGAATATCAATAGTTGTACTATAGCAAGCTTTATATAGGTAATATTTCCCAATTTGCCCTTGCTAAGAGGGTGAATATCCAATGCAGGCAGAATTTACCGCCCATCTTCGCTGTAGAATAACAGCATGGGATGTTGTTTTTCCATCCTAATTAGCCGCCATGAAAATTTAATTCTAATGTCTCTGTTAATGTTAACTAAAACCGGTCTTAACTTTCTGTGGGTGGTCAGGTAGGTGTAATGTTTTACGCTTTGCAGAGCCTGTCCCTGATGATATCAGGCTTATTATAGTGATCAATTTGCTGTTTGCTTTGAAAACTGGCTGTATTTGTGCTACTTTTCTTCTTCTAGAGGTGTGAAAATGCTCAAATATCTCCAGGGTGTAGAGGGCATTGCAAAGAGCAGTTTAGTCATGGTGAGAAGAAGGAAAGAAGCGTCATGCCGTGTAAGTGTAAATGAACTGGTGAAGGTACGGTAGAAGAAATGAATGGCTGCACGTTCTACAGGACGTAACAGCGGACAAGCAGGCTGACCTTGTTTCTTATAGATTCTCTGATATGTGTATTCTGAATGTTAGAACCTTGAATGCATATAATTCCGGTAAACTAATGTCTGCTTCCAGTTGGGAGACATTGGAACAAAGAAATATATTCCGTATAACATCGCCTAATCTGTGCATTGACCACAATGGTGCACACGGCGATTGCAGGTCACAGTTCGGTTGCTTTTTGTTGTTGATTTCGGGGCGTGTGAAAAGCTTGACGGGTGGGTGCTAAAAAAAAAATACATATTTTTTCAGATAATATCTTGCTACCAAGCATTTGCAATTCTAAACGGGTTGTCAAAGATTAAGGAAACCAGTAGCACCCCTGCAGTGATGAGCGCACGTGATCGTCACTTGCGTTTGCCCGGAGTGCTCGGGTATGCACAGGGTATCGCGGGTGCTCGAGTGATTTGTTCGAATCCCCGCGCCCACGTTTTGCAGCTGTTAGACTTGCGGGGAGTTCCCATGTATGTCAGGCAATCCCTGCGTGTTTTGTGGCGCGGAACATGCAGCCGCGGGAATAGTACATGTCACTCGAGCACCCGCGATACTTGGCGCAAACTCGAGTACTTGCGCTCATCACAACACCCCTGTGCACATGTGTGATCTAAGCTTACGACCATTTTTTCAATGTTTCCAAGCTGCAGTTCCAAACACAACCTATGGACAGATGTAGCACTGCCTATAGAAGAAAGGGGACATGTTTTCCTGAACTTGGACACACCCTTTTAAAGGGAAACTATCATAAGAAAATGACCTATGGTTTAAATTATTTTTTTCTATTATATGAATTAAAAAACAAATTGTGGCAATGTGTTAATTTTCACATTGGCCACAGGGGATTTTTTTTTTTAAGACTCCTACTTCCAGTCCTTTCAGGAAGAGTTCTCAGCTTGCTCCTTATCAGAGACCGGATTACAATGATAGGTAACACCTCTATACACTCTGCTCTCCCTCCCTTCACGATGACATTTGCACATTTTCAATACAAAAGATAGGGTTGGAGTCTGTTCATTGTGGTTAATGTGCATGTGCAGCTTCCCAAAACAACAGGATATTAGAGTATATAAAAGCGTCACTGTCGTTTGTGAAAACTGCAAGATTTCACTTTTTTATTTTAAAATTAGAGTATGATATGACGAAAAAAAAACATTACCAACATTTAAAAACTTGATTTAACCAATATTTCATTTTATTGATGATTGTTTCACTTGAAGACAAGTTCTGAACTAACACTTAAAGAGAACCTGTCACCAGAAAAAAACACTATTAACCTGCAGATATGGGGCTAATCTGCAGATCAAAAGCATTTTAATGCTGACCGGCGCATTCACGTAGCCTAACGCTGCGGAGAGAAAATAAACTTTATTCTCCCCATTTCAGTCAGGGAGGGGGGCTGCCGGTTTAATCACTGTTGTAAGTATATAGAGCATCGGCTGTAACTGCCCGCCCGACCCTGACTGACGCTCGGTCTGCATTGGGGCCGGCTGTCAGTCAGGGTCGGAAGCGTGGCTTCAGTCAAAGGGGCGGCGCTGGGTCAATCACCACTCTAAGTAGACAGCGGCGGCTGTAACCGTACCCCCGTCCATGACTGACATGACTCGTCTTGCAGTGGGGCAGCTGTAAGTCAGGGCCGGGGGCATGGTTACAGCCGCTGCTCTGTATACTTAGAGTGGTAGTTGAACCGGCACCACCTCCATCACTGAAGTCACGCACCCGACCCTGACTGTCAGCCGGCCCCAATGCAGAACTACTTAGAGCGATGATTGAACCCGCATCGCCCCATGACTCAAATGGGAACACTGCTGGAGGGAATTAAGTTAATTTTCTCCCCGCAGCATTTGGCTACGTGCAGGATCTGGCCAGCATTATAACGCTAATAACCCGCAGATTAACTCCATATCTGCAGGATAATTGCATTTTTTCTGGAGACAGGTTCCCTTTAAGTGGGGCTGGTTATAAAATACAGAGATGTTGGGGGAAAGAAGGATGTGATTCCTGGATTTCTACTTTTGTTTGCAAGGGAGATAAGATCCCACCTGAAGTGGCTGGTAGGAGCCGATTTCCTTCTTCTCATTTAGAACACATGAGTGCTCAACTGAGCTGAGCATGCATGTGTATAAAAGGGGGTCAGGGGAGATAGCGGTCTGATATCTATGGCCTCTGTCAACAATCTTCAACTTTTTACTTGTTGACCTGCTAAACCCCAGCATCTCGCACCAGATGTGATGATATCACTAGGCTACACTGATTGCCCTTGGGTTTGGGCCGACTCCTGAGCACAATTCTGAATTTTTTACTGTATTAAATTGCATATAATACGTGTGAGATTTTCTATTGAAATCATATTACTTCGAAATGTCAATGGATTACTCTTACCTTGGCCTGCTGTAGGGAAACATTCAAGTAAGCAATTCTGTACTGCGAACATGTGTGGGAAATTAAATTGATCCCTTCAATGCACTGAGAAGGCGTAATGTACAGAAGATTTCAATAATCGCTGTTCTCCTGATTATCTTATTGCCGGTTTCATCAATTGTCATGTTGGCAGAACAATGGGCGGCATCTCTCAGACAGTGGCTGTGTTATTGCAGCCATGTATATTTTATTCTGAAATGCTGCACTTTGTTTTTTTATTCTAGAAAAAGCCTGAAGGACTATTCAACTCAGATGACTAGTCCAAGAGGTCAGTCCCCGACAGATTATCCCCGTTCCCCTAGATTGACTGGTGTCTCCCTATACATACACATATAGAGAGAAACCGGTCAGTTTAGGTGAGCGGGAAAACAAAAAAAAACTGAGGCGGACTATAAGCTGGCATATGTTCAAAGTGTAAGAGCACGTTCACACTGTGATCATTTCACAGACAAAACACGAGAAAAAAACAAAAATGAGCATATACCCTACAGCAAGTAAATAGTAATAGCACATGTATGGTAAAAAAAACGCAGCGTACTTAGTTAACGCTATTTTGATCAAAAAAGCATAAAAGCCATCCCACCACGACAAGGTGTACCCATCGGGACGATCCTAACTTGTCTTTAGTATTAAGACCTTACCATGTGTCAAACAACGTCAATGTCAATAAGGGCAGAGCAGAAGAGGGCCCAACTGTGACACCGGGGGCAGAAGAAGCTGCCAGGGATTGTTGTCAGACTAGACGCATAGTCCCCAGACGGCTTCTCAAGTTTATTTTCTCTGAGATGCCGCAATGTTTCAGAATAAGAGCTACATGGCGGCAGTAACTGAGCCAGTGTCTGATTCTTCCTGCCCTTAGTTCAGGCAATATGAATCTACTGTTGGGTTCTAGTTAGCCACAGTGGGTCCAACACAGACATGTTTTCCCGCTTTCTGCTACAGACTGCATGATATCACCTCCTGGCCGCACTCATTCTCTAGTTATGGTTGACTGAGATATTATAATTTTTAGTGATGAAGTGAAGTCTTTACAAAACCCACAAGACTAAAGTAATGGCCCGCATTGTGGAGAAGAACAACCAACCAGGGGGTTTTTCACCGTAGATGGACAGATGAGCAATTATTTCTGAAAAGCTATTACCCACTTAGAAAATAAGACAGACATGCATTGGACCTAAGTGGTTTCATCCGACTCTCCAGTCCAGAGTTGTGTGGAATGGCCTTATTGCTGTCAAAAATCTTGAAACCTCAGTGGGTCCCATTAAAGTCAAAAAGTCAAATAGTCATAGAATCCTAGAATGTTAGAGTTGGAAGAGACCTCAAAGGTCATCGTGTCCTACCCCCTGCTCAATGCAGGATTCACTAAACCATCTCAGACAGATGTCTGAGTCCATCGGGTTTTGTTGGAGTCTGTTTTGAAGTTTATCCACATTGCTGTCATATTTGGAAACCATGATGCTACTGTGAAGAGAGCATAAAAGCCCCCGTACATATTATGGTCAAATCTGCCTGTATCGACAGATGTGGTCAACTGTCTAGTTGTGTATGGCGGCCCCGATGATGTTGGGGAAGATAATGATCTGCCATGTCCGAATTCAGACTGCCGATCATTTGTTCTCAACAAAGATGTCTAGCTGGTTCTCTTTCGTAGAGAACACCAGAGCTCTCGGCAGGCAATTAGAGGAACTCCATTAGTTGCCATCCAGAGTACTCGGACATAGTTAATGGGGTTCATCAGGTGACATTGGTGGCCATCAAGTGATTGATCCAGCATTTGTCCTTACTTTGTTTTTTTCCTGTTCGTTTTACAGAAGAGAAAACCTGAAATGTCGACACATGTTGAGTCCATTGTAAGCGGCTAACATTGATTTCTGTTACTTAGAAATTATATGTTGTCTGAATATAAGTTGCCAAATATCTTTCAATCCTAGAAATATTGTCATTCTCTGATGAAGCAGAATACATCATGTTCCCTATATAGTGACTGTGAACATGATATGCAATGTACCAATATGATGTAGCAGAAGGATGATGTTATCTATCGATTAGAGAAAGTAAATTGAGCCGCGCACCACTTCAGTGGTAGTAAAGTTGCCGACATCATACGCCCGGCCATGGCATGAACGTTTCACCCTTTGATCCATATTTAAAACACTTTTTCAGATTTTTTACTACTAATCTGTGTGGAAACCTAATAGAAGCCCCTCCTTACACATTGGATGGCTGTTATGGTTTGGCTGATTGTTCGGCTGACAGCTATCTCGCCCGTCTTTCACATATACAGGTTTGCTTGCTCACTGTGCCGAGTTCTCCTGTGTTCTCTATGAGAGAGGCAATGCCAGAAATCTCTGGCGGTGGCTTATGTCTGAGAGAATAAAGTGATAGGTAGTCCGGAATTCGACATGCTGGAACCTTAACTCCCCCGACAGTCATCTATCCAGGGCACTATACATATTAGACTGTCGCCCGAACTCATCGATATCAGTAGGTTTGGGTCACATTAGTCTAATGTATATGGTTGGCTTTAGTGTTCAGCTTCAATGGGATAAGGTTGCCATTGCAAAAAAATAATGCAGATATTTAGGAGACATTTGGACTGTGAACTTGTTTTGTCAGTAGCCCGTTGAAGGGATGCAGAGAATCGTTTGGCTGTGCAGCCCCTTTATTATTGATTGACGTCAATATTTTGGGCCTTCCAGTCTGGTAGTAACATAAACGTTTCAGATTACGGTTCCCGGAGTTTAGTTTTACCATGTTTCCAATATTTTGACATTTCTTTACTCTGATTGCTCCCTCTTTGTACGAGCATTGGGCAAGTACCATACAGAAAGGCAATAATGACATTTCTCTATTTATTTCAGCAATCGATCAACTCCAAGCAATCATGACCGGATACAGCGCCTTCGTCAGGAATTTCAGCAAGCCAGGCACGAAGATGATGTGGATGAACGCCGGCGAACGTATAGTTTTGAACAACCTTGGGTGAGTACTTTAATATGTCCATTAACTAACGTTGTAAGAGGGGTGATCCATCAATAAGATTCAATTCCAGGGTAGGTATTCCTTACGGTGCCATACAACCAACCTATGACCTTTCAACCCGTGTCCTTATTCTCACAGCATGTGTCCATTATGGATAATTTAATTTCATATCTGACCTCACCATCTGCCCAGTTATTTAAGTGATATCAGATTCCCGCCGCATCAAATTGTGTTTATTTTGCAATGAAGCAAATCCAAAAGTCACGGATGTGTGAGCATAATGAGCACCACGAAAACCGAGTCAATGCTATTGAGCAATGCAAACACTACAAGTAATGCACGAGTGGGATTATTATTATTTTTTCTTCTAACAATGGGTTATTTATACAATATTTGCCTTTCCTTAATTTGGACACATAGGACCTGCTGTAATCCCCTTGTCTGCTATTTTTTTTTTTTTTTAAATATATCGGCCCGAGTGTCTCCTTCCTAAATTGTAATCCTGACCCTCATTTATTGCGGTCACTCTTTTGTGATTGACAGGGCTGCAGTCAATAGAGCTGCTAATAATGGCTTACAGTAACAGTCCCTTTGTGAGTTACTAATTAATGAAAACCTTTACCTTATGACTTGCTGAATCCCTTAGTAGTAAGCGGACCGTGGACATAAACAGATGGGTTTGACTTTTTCCAGATCAGTCACTTTCTTTTCATGCAAATGACCAATTGGGAAAATCTATAGTGTCAGAGTTCAGGCAGCGCAACTCCCAATGAATGGTTATATAGAAAAAAGCTGACCATTAGAGATCAGTGCTCCAGAATACCCAGATAATACTTCAAAAATCTATGTTTCGGGCAGAGAAACCATTCATCAGGTAAATATGCAAGAACACTATAAACTTTCAGGGAGATATATTGTTGGCTGGTCCAGGGTAATAGTCCCATATATGTGCCATCAGTTACCATATGGTCTTCAGATTTGGGACTATAACACCATGTCTCAACAGAAGAGTCCTGGTGGTCCTGTGTATTTGCAAAAAACAAAGGGTTTCTCAACTCGAAATAATGCTTTAAAGCGGTATTCTCAATCTCAAGTATGGAAATTATTCCCTATTGCTAGGGGTCTGACCGCTGGGAACCCTCACTGATCCTGAGAACAGAGGCTCTGAAAAGCTGTGTGACGTGGTGGTTGATCACGTGCATAGCCGAGCAACAGTGCCACATGGGCTCTTCCCCAATCTATATACCTGCCATAATATTGTCTGCCGTGGAGACAACCCGTGAAAGAATTATAATAATGTATATTTGGTATGCAACTTATTTGCTAACTATAGGGGGGGTATCCTTCTGTTGCGGTTTTAGATGCAAACATTTTTGGACCGCCTCACCCTCCCCCCTTCAAAATAAAGTGTGGATTGAACAGCTCCATCCCCTGGTGACAGATTCCTTTTAAGGATCAAAATTCATATACTAATACAAAGTCTTGAAACTGTTCCAGAAAATGAAGTTTTTCTCCGTGGCAAGTAATAGGTGTGGGCAATGTGAAAATCACACCTGAAACGAGATAAAAAAGGGAGAAGTTCACTCAACCTTTGCAGTGCGTGCGTACCACCCTAAGCATGGAGAACAGAAAGAGGAGAAGAGAACTGTCTGAGGACCTGAGAACCAAAATTGTTGACAATGTCAACAATCTCAAGGTTACAAGTCCATCTCCAGAGCTCTTGATGTTCCTTTGTCCATGGTGCGGAACATATTCAAGAAGTTTACAACCCATGGCACTGATCTTATCTCCCTGGATGTAGACAGCAGAGAAAAATTGATGAAAGGTTGCAATGCAGGATAGTCCTAATGGTGGATAACCCTCAAAGCATTTTATTTAAAATCCATAACATGTCAATCCTTTTAGCGTTTTTAAAGATTTTCCACCCATTTAATTTAATAAGGTAAAACGCGCCAGCGAGTTTCCTGCCAAACACACTTGTTTTTACAGCAGAAACGTATGCTGCAAATAGTAAATGTGTGCACATACCCTTACAATGCACTTGTAGTCATACAGTAGATTTACGAGGGTCACTTCACAAGAGGGTGCACAAATTATTTGCACTAGAGCCTGTTCTTTGATAACTCATTGACCTATGGGCCTGTGTAACGTATAAGTATCCTGCATCCAGACAAGACACTAAAAAGATGGCAGAAAATGCTGTCCCTTCATATTGGGCTCCCGGATGTTCATGGAATATGTCAGTCCTTCACACTGAGCTGTCGCGTTGTGTCATCGGGGTAATGTAGTCTATAAACAAAATCCCATCTTCAAATTGAATGTGTTGCAAGTTTACAAAGTTAAAAGGCCAATAAAATGGGTTTATGATTATTGATCATCTTACAGTTAAATTATTCCTTGACCTTTAACTTAGATTTTGCTCTCCTTAGACGCCACAGTTCATTTTAGACTTGACAGTATCTCGACAGCCTAGGTAGATTCCGTTTAATGTCTGCCACAATGAGGTTTCTTCTATCTGCTGGTGATTGGTCTGTGCACTCAACGCTCACATCTGTGCGCAATGCTTGGGCTGAGCTGGTGTTTGAATGCCCTTGAAGTTCTCTCCGAGCATTAGTGCTGCAGAAAATAATGCTCTCCTCTGTTACTTTGTGACTTAAGAACATATACACTGCACTATTTTCGTGATTGAGCATTCCCAGGAGTCTAAACAGGCTGCCGATTACCCAACAAACGAGCAGACGCTCGTTCTTCGAGTGAAAAGATTATTGTTCTCTGCAGCACATTGTCCTCTGTAATCAGGGCCTGTGCTGCTGAGAAAAATGGCAGTCTATACACACTAAACTATCTATTACAGCTTTTTCCATCCGCATCTGAACTCAGTCCGGTCTGTGTAAACAGGCTGTTAAACAACCGCCAACCAGTAAACATATTATCGGTCATTCAGTGCTGCACATTGCATAGTGTAGCCATGACGGTAGCTGCTGTTACTGGTTTGCTTCAGTTTCTTGGTCATGTCTTTGTTTTTTGATGGAGATGTAATAGTTTACTTAGACAGTCCACCATTTTTTATTTAAAGTGGTTGTTCCAACCAAAAGACTCTTCTGTTACGCAAAGCAATACTACAGCTATGGAAATCACTAGTGAAGGGGATGTTCAGCCGCACATTTATGGTGCTGGAAAAATGAGCACAATAAAATGAATAGATCATGTAATACACGGTCACAATAAGTCTGCCAAACAGAAGCCAGTCTAGCTAGTTGAGATAGCTTTCTAGTGTGGGAGTCTCCTCTATTACATCCATATACTATTTTATAGGGCATCTGTTAGTAGGATCAACTCTCCTAAGCCATCAATATGGGAATATAGTTCATAGGAATTTGAATGAAATGAACTTGTTAAGATTCATAGGCTGTATATAGATTTTCCTGAGAACCTGCCTCCTGTCAGCAGGATTTTGCTAAGTAAACTACAGCCAATGTCAGGTTGGCATTGTTAAACTGATTAAAATGATACCTGTGGTGAAGAAATATGTCTTGTAGTTCTTGTGTATTTAGTGTTAGAGGTTTTCAGTTAATGATATGCCCGTGCTCCGGCGTGGGACTGTAGGCAGAGTCTGATCTTCCTGCTCTAAACTAGAGAAACCAAGAAGAGACCTGCCCACAGGCCGCCCTAAAGCACAAACCTGTTCCTCATCGTAGAGACTGTTTGCACTTCGGGGCGGCCTGTGGGCAGGTATTTCCTTGGTTTCTCTGGCTTAGAGCAGGAAGATAAGACTCTGCCTACAGTCCTGCCCCGGAGCACTGGCATGTCATTAACTGAAATCTTCTAACTCTGATTACACAAAAACCACAAGACGGATTTCTTCACCCCAGGTATCATTTTAATCAGTGTAACAGCGCCAACCTGTTAATTCCTGTAGTTTAATTGTCAAAATCCTGCTGACAGGTTCACTTTAAATGAGTGGGTGAGCCATGTAATGAGTGACAGTCTACTCTCCTTATCTACATGTTTCATACTCATAACTCCCCTTTTCATTTATAACAAGCTCCGGAGGCAGATTCTCAGGGAGATCCATGTCCGGCCCATAGATCTTAACAGTTCATTTACATATTAAGAAAAGCATGGATTTCTCTGGAATAAGACATTAGATCGTAGATGTCAAGGTATCATTTATTCAGCTTCTTATGACTTACATGCCCATATAGACTGCTTAGGAGGGTTTATCCTACTGACAGATTCCTTTAAGGCCATTGGATATGAGTTGTCCTCTTTCAAAAACCCCTTGAATGCCCTTTCACATGGAATCTATAAAGTAATTTTATTTATCAGTGACTTAAATTGAAAAATAAAATGACACCTTACACAAATGACAAAATGTAATTCACAACCTAATAATAAATGATTTTCTTTAACCAACTGAAAATGAAAAAGTGTTTGAAGAAGTTTTCCTAAGAAAATTAACATTTAGGGGTCATGTGTAGGGCTTAGTGATCTTTTATGCTATTGCAGAGAGGGGGGAGGCTCCTGCTGCAGACATTTGTCTTTCACCCACACACAGGATCCCGAGACAGATTTTTTTTATACAGTATCTTTCTCCGTTTTAATTTTAAGATTAAAGAATAGGAGGATTTGCAGAAATGGCTTTTTGTGTTTGCATTTTCTGTGTTTAGGTCGAATATCGGTAACGTCCCGGTTGAGAACCTCCTACTCACACTTGCCATTTATTACTCCCGTGAAATCCAACATGGTGCAATGATGGGAGAAGTAGTTTGATCATGAAGAAGCCTTCTAGCCTTGGTATAAGTGGCTGTTCAGCTCTGCGCTCATATACTTGTTGAGCAGATGTCTGTTTTCCAATGCTGTCGGAGAATGCAAGCAATATCATTTACATACTTAACATTCAGACTTCAAATAATACTGAGCAGATGGCCGTCCTTCTGAAGGGGAACTTTAAAACAGATATTATCTTTGTTATTTTAACCACTTTTCTACCAGATGAAATGAAGCCTCCAAACAAATAGAATTGTGATGAAAAGCTTTGCATACAAAGGTAAACTGCACCTCACATCTGATGGTAAGAACAGGTGGCAATATTCTTCTCCGTAGATTTATTTCCTGGCAGTTTCTTTGTGGAGTGATTTATCTCCACCATTCCACCACAACTGGAAGACCTGCTGCCAATGAAAAATATATGCATTTACTATGGCCACCCGGAAAGGATATTTTCATAATGACGCCGATATGGATGTTCTACATGATGGCTGTAAGTTCCCATCATGTGATGGGAGTCGAAGGGCAGCGCAAACTGCGCATGCCCGGAAAAAACTTACAGCGCAGGCGTCGGGGACGTTAATGAAGGAAGAGGAGGCGGCGCACGGAGGCCCTGAGTGATGGCTGGGAGGCGTTTGTGTCAGGGGGGAAAAGACATGCCCCCCGACAAACTACTGGTAGGAAAGGCAAATTCTAAAAACGAATAGTTCAGCGTTGGCAGGGACCCCAACTAAAAGAGCCACCTTGACAGAATGCAGCATTAGTGCTCTTTTAGTTAAAAACGCCTTGGGGGAGGTGACAGGTTCCCTTTACTATACATTTCTTATGCGTAGTCACCCTGCCCGGTGACCTTCATTTTCTTCCTACATTCAGATTGGCCTTTTTTTTCCTTCTGCTTCATAGATGTCTGCCACTGTGGCATGGAGTGTGCAAGGCTAAGTCGAACTCGTGTTTCCTGTGCTTTTCCTACCCCACAACTCGGGGGGAGTCATGGTTTCGACCATGTTCCCCATGCCACTGTGGCGATCATATTGGAAGCCGGTGAAAAGAATTTCTATCTGAGCCGAAGAGGCGGCAGAACGCAAATGTAGGGCGGCGACACATGTGAAATGTATTATCCGTTTTTATTCTCAGGTTTAATGATCACTTTAAAGAGTACTGTATGACTTAAGATACATACAAATGGTTCTGGATGGTTACAGGGATGTTGATAAAGGGTTCTATGTCATTTCAAGGGTATAGGTTAAACCTCCTCTATGACTCAACAAAGTGAGATAAAAGGTTCTGGATAACTCCAGGTTCATGGATACAGAGCTCTACCTAATTCAGATGATATAGATGAAGGGTTCTGCATGACTCCATGGCTATAAATGAAGGTTTGTACATGACTCCATGGATATAGATGGAGGGATCTGCATGACTCCATGGATATAAATGAAGGTTTGTACATGACTCCATGGATATAGATGGAGGGATCTGCATGACTCCATGGATATAAATGAAGGTTTGTACATGACTCCATGGATATAGATGGAGGGATCTGCATGACTCCATGGATATAAATGAAGGTTTGTACATGACTCCATGGATATAGATGGAGGGATCTGCATGACTCCAAGGATATGGATGAAGGTTTCTGCATGCTTTCAAGTATATACAGTGGGTACGGAAAGTATTCAGACCGCTTTAAATTTTTCACTCATTGTTTCATTGCAGCCATTTGGTAAATTCAAAAAAAGTTCATTTTTTTTCTCATTAACGTACACTCTGCACCCCATCTTGACTGGAAAAAAGACAGAAATGTAGTAATTTTTGCAAATTTATTAAACAAAGAGTGAAAAATTTAAAGGGGTCTGAATACTTTCCGTACCCACTGTAGATGGAGGGTTATGCATGACTCCAAGGCTATAGATGAAGAGTTCTGCATGGTTCAAAGTATAGATATGAAAGGTTCGGCTTGACTCCAAGAATATAAATGAAGGATTCTTTATGGTTCCTAGTATTTAGTTTTGCTTCTGTATAAGTCATCTGTGCTGTCACACGTAGAACACTTTTTGCAATTTTTGGCTCCACTGTATAAGAAGGATATAGCTGAACTACAGCTGGTGCAGAGAAGAAGGTTGTTAAAGAAATGGGTGAACTGCAATATGAAGACAGGTTATGAAACTTGAGGTTGGAAAAGCAATGACTTATGGGCGATCATATTATAATGTAGTAATATACCTGTGGACAGTGCAGAGATGTTTCTAATGATCTTTGTACAGTAAGACCTGCAATAATGACAAGGGGACATGCTGTACATCACGAGGAAAGAAAGTTTGAATATCATCACAGACAGTGATTCAATACTGTAAGAGCAGTAAGATAATGGATTCTTTACTGTAAGAGCAGTAAGATAATGGTTCTTTACTGTAAGAGCAGTGAGATAATGGATTCTTTACTGTAAGAGCAGTGAGGTAATGGATTCTTTACTGTAAGAGCAGTGAGATAATGGATTCTTTACTATAAGGGCAGTGAGATAATGGATTCTTTAATGTAAGGGCAGTGAGATAATGGATTATTTACTGTAAGAGCAGTGAGATAATGGATTCTTTACTGTAAGAGCAGTGAGATAATGGATTATTTACTGTAAGGGCAAAGAGGTAATGGATTCTTTACTGTAAGGGCAGTGAGATAATGGATTCTTTACTGTCAGAGCAGTGAGATAATGGATTCTTTACTGTAAGAGCAGTGAGATTATGGAACACTCTGCCATATGATGTTGTAATAGTTGATTCACTGAAAAAGTTCAAGGAGGGCCTATATGCCTTTCTTGAAAAATATTTAGCAGATTATGGGTATGAGATTTTGGAGATGGGACGTTAATCCAGGGAATTAGTCTGATTGCCATATGTCGAGTTGGGCAGGATTTTTCCCCCTAATATGATTTAATGAGTGTCCATCTCATGAGGTATTCTTGTGGATCATCATGTCAGGGTATTGGTTGAACTCGATGGACTTGTTACTTCTTTCAGCCATAAAACTATGAAACTTTTCATTCAAGTTGCTATTTCCAAAATTCTGCCGTCACTTAAAAAAAATGCTGCAAAAAGAACGATTTCCGCAGAGTTCAGTAACTTTGTAAAAAGGCATAATATTCTAGGATTTTAATGGATTAGGTGCATTTTGGGGGACAAGCACACTTTGCCGAACTCCCTCTGTGGCAGCAGTTATTTGGGCAGTCATTCATTTCTCTGCTTCCTGCAATACATTAGCCAAGAGTCATAATGCCCTTCAGAGAATTGCTTTCAATTTCAGCTTGTGTACTACACAGGGGGTACACAAAAGTCTTGAATTCTGTCTGAATTAATGCATCTGCTACCAATTGCCGTTTGCTTTTAATAAAAAAGAAAAAAACGCACGTTCCCCTTAGCAACCTTAAAATGTAAGAAGAAAACATATTCAAGGACATCTCTTGAGCTATTGAATTACAGGGTTGTAATTTTGATGCACAATGGCTGGAATTCAATTCCATGTACTGAATATATCATATAATTATATATTTCCAATTAGTCCTAGTACGGCTTTGTAAATGCTCGCGCTGACATTGTGTGCTTGCTAGGATTTATAAAACCTGTATTTATGCAGAAACTTTCAATGGCTGTGACATCGTAACCAAGTAAGCAAGAACTTGAAAGGCCTTGAAAAGCTCACTATTTTTGAGAGCTGCAGGGTACAGAGGAGCCGTACTGCTGCTTTTTTCTAAATGGAAGAGGCGTTTTACTTTATCCACGAGATTTGTACCATGCAGAACAAACATATGCAAAATGGCAATTTATTATGTCAATCGGTGGTATGTCTGACTTTAAAGTCAACCAGTTGCTTTTTTTTGTTAGACAAAACCAAGGCTATTACTGTATTGTATAGCACTTGGTTTTATCATTCTTAACATGCCGCTCTTAAAATTGCTTGCTTATAGTGGGTAAAACGGTGGCTCAGTGGTTAGCACTGCAGCCTTGCAGCGCTGGGGTCCTGGGTTCAAATCCCACCAAGACATCTGCAAGGAGTGTGTATGTTCTCCCCGTGTTTGCGTGGGTTTTCTCCGGTTTCCTCCCACATTCCAAAGACATACTGATAGGGTATCTAGATTGTGAGCCCCAATGGGGACAGTGGCAATAATGTCTGTAAAGCGCTGTGGAATTAATGGCGCTATATAAATGAGTAAAATAAATAAATATAAAACACGGTGTTTTATACAGTATGTAAGAGTCACGTGGGCGGTGCTGGAGTGTTGAAAAGCCAGAGCATCCTGTCTGTTAGGGCTCGAGCACATGGCCGTATTTTTTCGGTTAAAGTGCGATTAAAAAAAAAAAATCAGATCGTGCTCAGACCAATGTTATTTTATGAGACCGTGCACATGTCCGATAATTTCCTGATCCAGTGAAAAATATTTCAGCATGCCTGAGTTTGATCCAATACTCAGGTCACGAAGTCATTGAGTCCAATATCAGACTGCACTGGGATGACATGCGATCTCCACAGACTGACACAATGGAGAAGACGGAGACTTTTTTTTTTCTTCTCTAGCACCACGCAGATGGCTTTTTTTTTTTTAGAATGATTTCCATATACCATTTGCTGGTTTCTAACTTTTTATCTAGCATAGTGAAAAATGACGATTTTAAGAGCATGTTTAGAGAAGGCATCACAGTGGCTCAGTGGTTAGCACGGTTGCTTTGCGGCAATGGGGTACTGCATTCAAATCCCACCAAGGACAACATCTCCAAGGAGTTTGTATGTTCTCCCCGTGTTCTCGAAGGTTTCCTTAGGTTTCCTCCCACAATCCAAAGGCATACTCATAGGGAATGTAGATTGTGAGCCCCAGTGGGGACAGTGATGAAGATGTCTGTAAATCACTGCCGAATATGATGGCGCTATGTAAGTGAGTGAAACAAATAGCTTACCTATCATCAATCACTTTAACTTTATGGTGTTGGTTAATTTTTTGAACATTTTGTGACATGTACCTTTTAAATTACAAATATTTGTGTAATAACCTGACAACTTCTATAGCTACTTATCACAACTCGTCTAACACCCTCACATCTGTCTACCACTACTAACCCTCAACAGACCATGGGCAATGGAGAATATTTCAAGGCTTAAACACTGATGAAGTCCAGCAGAAGACCACTTCATCAGGCATTTTCCACTAGCGTGTTTTTTTATGGTTTCATTCTCCAATAACTTATTAGAATGTATTGATTATATGTTTTGTGTGAACAATAATAAAAAAAAGTAGACTATGAACCCTTTATGTATTGATCGAGGAATCGTTCATGCGTTAGGCCAAAGACCAACGCTGCAGGAGACCAGACTTGAACTTTTCCCCACCAAGTGCTATAATCTGGTTGTCCCTAGGCTTATACAGCTGTTCACATTGAAGCGATATGTTTTTTTCCGTCCATCTTGCCACCACTTCTCTGTCCTCGGTTCATCTTCATTGCATTATTGATAATGACTTTTGAGACATTCTTTAGGAAATCTTTGCTATTTGGGCGTTGCAGTTTTTTCTTTTCCCCTTGAAGGTTGCAGTCTTCCAATTACAACCAGTTGATACTTACGGAGTGGAGAACTGTCATGATGGATTGACAGCTTTCAGGAATTGCACCTATCTCTGTTATGTGCTGTTTGCACAGGTGCTTCCATGTCCTCTGCTCTGACGTGCATCTGACCTACCTTGCTATGGAGTTTTCGGTTGTGTCATGTAACACATTGAACTTTCCATCCCATCTTCTTGGAATACGTAGTGAAGCCATTATGGAAAACCAACAGACCAAGAATGTAACCAGCATTACATGATGTGCTATGCTATACAACAGTTTATTGCACATCCTCCATCTCTGATACCAACTACATCTAAACCTTGGAT
This sequence comes from Ranitomeya variabilis, assembly GCF_051348905.1. Lineage (NCBI taxonomy): Eukaryota > Metazoa > Chordata > Amphibia > Anura > Dendrobatidae > Ranitomeya > Ranitomeya variabilis. The sequence continues at coordinate 55,322,936 of NC_135237.1, read as the reverse complement.
TTGGGGAAACAACAATCATGAAGTGTTGTTTGTGATATGTAAATATATTCAGACTTCTTTATCATTTCTGTTACAATCTATTGTGGCATTCTGAATAATTTTCGATAATCGACTGTCTTCATGCAGTCCCAGAAACCCTATGAAAAGTTCTAGGGTACTTTCCAAAGTACCATGTTTTGGCAAATAAGAAGTCGATTGCAGATTTCACAACAAATTCTGTAAATTTTTCTTTTTTCATTCAAAATCTGATCTCCATAATAAAAATCAGCATAAACTATTGACTTGCTGCAAATGTAAAAATTTCTGCTACAATCTTAATTTCTGTATGGATTTATTTTTCTAATAATGAATGAGAATTTGGAAATTGTCAGTTTTTCTGCTACTTGTAAATGCAGCCCAAAAACTCCCCAGTATAAATACTCATGAAAGACTTTTGGATTTATTTGCATCTTAAAAAGGTGGTTCTCTTCTGGTGTCCATATATAAACTGATATAGTAGTTACCATATGGTGTTTTCAACTTATATCTGCAGTTATTGTTTTTTGTTTTTTTTTATGTTCAATTTGTTTTTATTAATCAATATTAAAAAATACAAAAAAAAAACAACATACGGCCAAATATATTATGATCAAATACGTCACGGAGTATTTAACAAAACTTGTAGTGATAACAATATTCATGTGGAAACGTAAATAGGTCTCAACATTGCAGCTGCAAAAAAAAACAAAAACTAAATTTTCATATCAGCAAATTAAAATTTATTCTGAAAATTTCAATCCAACATAGATGTTAGAAAGATTTTTCTTAAATAAAAATGTACTATGCTCCCTTTATATTTTTAATGACTGGTGGAGGATATCCTCTAGAATGCTTTGTTAATTATATCACCTCTGGCTATAAATTTGGTGGTTGTTAACCTCCACTTAAGTGGCAACTTCCATTTCTCCTATGACTTTTTCTGTTCTTTCCATGTATCTACGACAGCAAACAGATTCTAAATTTTCAGAAAGTTTCATAAGACTCTAATTAAAGAAGCATCCTAGAACTTCTCATCTCTATTCTTTCACGAAAATTGTTTACAATCAACCCTACGTTTTCTGAGCCAAACTAAACAAAGAGAATCCTTGCCAAAGTATCTTTCAAGGGCTTGTCAAACTGTTTGACATTTCTTGTCAAGTGTAATGTGTAAATGTCCTTCACCAAAAAAAAATCCACCCATGTTAACCTCATGAATGTCATACTAACCGCCTTGCCCTATTTTTGTATTACTGAAAAATCACTTTTCACACTCCTTGTTTTTCTCCAGCCAAACAACACGACATATAATCAGAGCGGACGGCATTCAGTGTCTGTGGAAGTACAGATGCAAAGGCAAAGACAGGAGGAACGGGAGAGCTTCCAGCAAGCCCAACGCCAGTACAGTTCATTACCCAGGTAACATGGCTCCATTACCTCCATCATTCATGGTCAGATTGTATTCAGACAGTGAAGTAGTTTCTACACAAACTATTTGGCACATCGTTATGAACCAGCACTCATAAATCTGTGTAACATCCCTCCTTCCACTTTGTGGACTTGAATACAAAGTTGAATTATCTACACATAGTGGAACATCCGTAGTTAAAACATCAAGTCAAAGAAGTCTCAGCCTTAACTTAATTTCTTGAAACTATTTCAGGTTTTTCTTTAGAACTCAGGCTGAATAAACACATTGCAATTAAATGTTAAAATTGTTTGTTCCTTGAACTATGTTCTAACTATGGTAAAACATCCTGGATGCTTCTTGAACATGGAGATATCTTCTGAAAGACTTGACAAATCTTCCATGTGCCACAGAAGACTCATGGAGCCTCTGGGAAAGCAAGCATGCCCTGGAGGTTTCCGGTGCATAGCGTCAGTATGCTCTGTCTTCAGAAATGATCCAAGTAATTGGAAGTCATCCAAACACTCATTCAGGCTTAGGAAACAGGGTCTAAGGAAGGGGTGGCTTGTGAAAAAGGGGCCTGACTATGAAAATAATTTTGGAAAAAGTTGTAAAGTATGCTTGTCTGTGAAAAATGGACAGTAAACAGATGGCATCCAAGTGTTCTCCGATTTCCTTCACAGACTCATAGACTTGCATTGCCGATTTTAATCTGACACTTGGATCAGTATTGGACATGTCTCTGTGATTTTCTGTGTACCACTTGGTCCGCAGAAGAAAAAAAAGACACACGAACAGCCTCATAGACTAACTTTGAAAAACACACATAGACCACATACGTGAAAAATTGCTCCGAGTGAAAGAAAGGTTAGTTATGACCAATATTGAGCTACAAGAGTCTTAAAACTATAAGACTTCCTTCTTCCAACATGTAGACTTGGTCTTCCATGGATATTTTCCTGACAAAACAGAACTGCATAACCCTCAGTCACGATCCGGAGCTTTTAAAATCAGTGATCCGAGGAATTCCTTTATTAAATCTAAAGCTTTGCCGCTCAAAGCCAAACATACAAAGGTTATAAATACGACTATTTGACTGCAGACTCTGGTCTGTACTTGGAGACTGCAGGCGTCAGCATAGGAAGAAGGACTTAGCCAGGTTTAATTTCAAACAATTGTATCTTCCTTTAAAAAGAAATCGGAAAACTTTTCAAAAATGTGTATTTTTTTAGAATATATTCCTGCTTAAAAGCATTATATTGCGATTCGTCACTGCCAAGCAAGCCTTTGATCCGAACAGTTGTGCAATTATGATAAACTTTTTCCTAAGGGCCACTCAAAAGGAGTGGTAAAAAAAAAAAAGTGTAACATAAATCCTCAGCATTGTGCTGACCCATGATATGCTCTGTAAACACTTCCATGGCCAGAGGTGGCGGTTTCCTGAAGGAGATACAGGAACAGCTGTTCCTTAAAGTTTAATGCAAGCTGAAAGAACATGACTTATGCAAGGAATGCACTCTGTCACACATTTCAGCATGTTACTGCAGAATTAGCTGGAATACATTATTCTGCTTTTCCATCTTAATGTAGATTAAGGTTTTCTGCATTAGAAAGCAGTTACAGGAAAAACAACATCATAAAGGAAACTAGATTAAAGGGTAATATGAACTTGAAAACATTGTTAGTTACTAATAAAACAAGATTAGTTTTAATGAGCAAGTAAGCCGCTCTCATCTCTCTTTAAAATGCGTTCTCAATTTAGAAGGAGCGAAGCGTCTTAAAGAGAATCTCCCCCTTTAAAAACACTTTTTTTTTTTTTTTTTTTACAAAGTTTTGCAGTTTGAATCTGCAACTTTTTGTGACAAAACTATTTTAAACCTATTTTTTATTCTACAGTGACAACTAAAGCAATTGTTGCTGCTTCATGCGTGCAGTGCATTGCGAGATCAAGTAGTCGATCATTTCTAGATCGGTGGAAGTCCAACTGCTGAGATTCCAATGAATGCCGAAACGATGAACTCTTGTCTACTGTTTGGAAGTAGTAGTGATCGAGTGTATGTACTGCCACTCTGTTTTCTATCGCGCTGACGGAAAGAGACAATAATTAATGGGGTGACGCACATGCTCAACTACCGCTCCATTCATTGGTGGACAATGACAATCGATGCAGATCACAGCAGTCGGAGCCCACAAGAATCTAGTAGTTATCACCTATACTGTAGATACCATCTAACTTATTACTGGAATATCCCTTTATGGAAATTTTAAGTCTTAAGATATTGCTATCTGGTGCTTAGGAGAGGTCTAATCAATGGGCTCCTTGGGCCTTTCATTGATGTGACTGGTCCATATGATTGGCTGTGTCTGGCCAGGCAGCTGCAGTACCAGTTAGAGCCGCGCTCATTATGCTGATCTTTGGGTGTCTCAAAAGATTAGACAAACATTGGGAGCTGTAATCTTGCATAAACTCACTGAAATTAATCCCAAATCCCCAAAACAAAGGCTTATTTTTTGGCTTTACAATAATGACTAAAGCCACACAAATTGTTACATTTCATCAGGGTAGTCTAAAACATCTGAAACGTAGCATAGATACCATCTAAGAGGCCATGCACAAGGCCACTAAATACTGACTATTAGGCGTATGAGTCTTTTTAGTGTCTCCTTACAGCACCTAACTTTCTGCATTTAGAGGAGAATGTCTCCTAAATACTGCATGAAACGGAGTGATATGCATAATAGAGGCACATGGAAGTGAAATGTGGGCCTACAGTGGGTCTTAATGTTTGGTAGATGTGAATCACAACTCTGTGACTTGCACCTATTTCCAGACCAGAACCTGGGTCCCCATATCTGCTATTCTGTTCTGTGTCCAACCACCAGTGAGTGGAGAGGTTGCGATGTATACATTTTTGACACCTCGGTCTTCCAACAATCAGATTAGTAAGGTGATGTGGCACTGCGCTAATTATGGTGGCCTCTTTTTTTCTAATTACTATTTATTTCATGGTGCTGTTCATGAAAAGGGGTTACATACAGAATATAAAATATGGTAAACTAACGATGACAGACTGGTACAGAAAAGCCTTTGCGGGCTTACAGTCTGCATGATAATGGTGAAGGAGAAGGTAGGTTAGGGGTTATGGCAGCTTCGGTGGTGGTGAGGTGGCAGCATGGCCATTGCAAGCTATAAGCTTTAAGAGGTGGGTTTTCAAGTTCTATCTGAAGGTTCAGAGTGTGGCTTATAATTGGATGTGTTGAGGCACAAAATTCCAGATAATGGAGGACATTCGGGAGAAGTTTCGGAGGCAATTGGGTGAGGTGCATATGAGTGTAGAGGAGAGAAGCAGGTCTTGGGAGGACCGGAGGTTGCGCTTTGGAAGATATCAAGAGATTAGTTCTGAGCTATATGGAGGAGACAGATTATTATTATTTATTATTATAGCGCCATTTATTCCATGGCGATTTACATGTGAGGAGGGGTATACATAATAAAAACAAGTACAAAAATCTTAAACAATACAAGTCACGACTGGTACAGTAGGAGAGAGGACCCTGCCCGTGTGAGCTCACAATCTACAAGGGATGGGTGAGGATACAATAGGTGAGGGTAGAGCTGGTCGTGCAGCGGTTTGGTCGATCGGTGGTTACTGCAAGTTGTAGGCTTGTCGGAAGAGGTGGGTCTTTAGGTTCTTTCTGAAGATTAGATTATTAGATTAGATACGATTATGGATGGCTTTGTAGGTCAGTGTTAGCAGTTTGAACTGGATATGTTGGGGAGTTGGGAGCCAATGAAGGGGTTTGAAGAGGAATAGCATGGAGATAGGCAGATTAGTCGGCCAGCATAGTTAATCTGCTAAATTGGTTCTGAAAATGTTGAGTTTGACCTGCCGCAGGTCACATGGTGATGGCCTACCCAACCTAAAGCACGCAGTATAGTTTATTATATTCCACATTTGTTCTTTATTACATATTAGGCAATATTTGTGGGCTTGCGTCTTGCTTTCCAGGCAAGCTTGGCATTAGTCACAGAACATTTATTTCAAAATAATTTCATTAATGTGGTGTGATTAATGATCCTGAGCTGGCAACAAGCTCAATGTCAGTTTTTCTTTTTTTATACATTGCCGTTTATGCCAACTAAATACATAAGTTGTATATGAAGCATTTATAGTGGTGGGGATCAGAGAACACTAAATCTGAAGTGTTCTCCTGAAGGCAGACGTGCAGTAGATTACGCCGCTCATTAAACTCTGGGCTGGCTGCTTGGAGCTGTTTTCTTATTTCACATACAGTAATGAAAATATATTGATATTATACTTGGATGGGATGACCGGCTGATCCGATTCCAATTAGCAATATGATGATCGAAGGGCTCTGGCTTTAATGAAAATTCAGTAATGCCTTGTGATCCCAAATTAAATTAAAGGATATCAATGGGAATGCAATGAGAGCTGGAACTTTGCTTCTTGGCTATTAAAATCATTTTAACCACTATGCTGTGGTTGTTATATGCAGGACGTTGGGCTTTACTGGGTAATAAACCATGCACAATGACCTTCTATATATGTACTGTATATGTGATTTCAGCAGATATAAATTGAGCATTACTATGTTTTATGATGCAGCAAAGATCAATGGGAATATTTGCTCACTATATAAAGTATTAACATTCCTGAAGCTTTGGAATATTGGGTAAAATCTAAATCCATGAAGGTGACGTATACCTTCAAGTCAATGCCAGAAGTGATGGTTAATATGAGTGATCAGGTGCCTATGCAAGCTGGGGAGCCTCTTCTGCTAAGTTGAGTTGCCTAATCGGGCTGATTAGCCATGTCTCAATCACTTTCCAACCTCAGAGGGGAGACTTGGCCGGCATCATCGTTGGTGGTACACTTGAAATAATAATTTTCCAGTTTTTGTGCATGAGCCAGTCACAGAGATGGTTAGACTTTTAGGCATGTCAACTATGACTTTTACCCCAATAGGTAGTCAATTATTCTGTCCTGCTGCTGTTGATTTTAGTTGACTTGATGGAGCAGTGATTTCTACCCTTATTAACACCGGAGAACTGCGATTAACATTATTCATGGTGGCAGCTTATCCATTATAAGATCAAAGGATAGGCATGTTGAAATTCAACATTTCTTCATCTTTAGTTTTCCCCCAATATAGTACAAGCGACTATTTCTTGAATATATTATTCACATTAGATTGTTAGCATTGAATATTTATAGCGACTTTTACATCATAAAATTATTCACAAGGTTTGGTCAAGCATTGTATAGTTCTACCTTCTGGTCAAGACTTGTTGAATGCTTGGGTCTATCGCTCAAACTAAAATTAGTTTACAGTATTTACTGTAAACCGGACAGTTCTTACAGTTGCTGTGGTCTTCTGGTGGGACCCTTGACCAGATACCAAGAATCCCTAGTTGGAAAACAGCTATGGAGAGTTACACATCAAAAGCAATCCTCAGAAATGCTACAGCTAACTGTAACCATTGACCGCCGACTCCTTGACATGCACATTTCGAACAGTTGAATGTAATACTGTACTTTATTGTCTGAAGTCACTTTTCCTCGTCTAATCAATCATCAACCTCACATGTGTAAAAATAAAAAAATGTAATTCTTAACAAATTGACTATAAAGATCAATACTTTCATGTTACACTATAGTGATTGCTACTTTGTGTAACAATAGTGTGTTACACCCCTTTGATATGTGTTCTCAGTCCCAATCCAATTTCATCTTCTAATTTTGCACCCGCCGTTATTTTATTAGGTGCCCTTGCCCTTTTTGGACTTGGATTACTGGGCAGGTAGTCATCTGTGTGTAGGCAGTATCTCCCCCTCCTCCTAATGATTATAGCTTTGTCTTTAGCTTGCTGGCAATTTTTGTAGACAATGGCAAAAAAATTATAATGATCTTCATGTTACCCCGTGAAGGTCACTATGAAACAACTGGATGAAGGAGAATGCCCAAGGTAGCAATTACAAAGTAAATGTACAATATCTTATGTCATATGACATTTTATGATTTCTGAAGCATTTCTATTATAGACTTTAAGTTAAGTTTTTTATTTGTATTTTTTATATTTTCTTTAAGCATAGTAGTTGCCCACCCTTTTGGATTCCATGAGTTTTCGGGAACTGTATCTTGCTTGTTCATGAAACTTTGACTATACAGCAGCCCAATATTTTTCTGTAACTACCAATGAAGGCTGCAGTTGTTTCATAGACTGACCTTCATAGAATGGAAAGGTTTTTGGCATACGCTGAGCTTTACATACCTTGAGGCAGTAACTTCAATGACCTCGTGTCTACAGGAGTTCTCAAACAGCTCCGCTTCCTACAGTACTGAAACTTAATGTTGCTTGGCACAGCTTACAGAACTAGCCCAGACACAACTGTTATGAATACCACTTGTGAGGGAAATGTCATCAACAAGGGAGTACTGCTGGCTGCTGGAAGTGGACAAAAGTAAAGTAATCCATCAGAAATGATGAAGGACCGGAAACAAGTTGAAAGCAGCGCATTTGTTGTCAGTGATGCCTCTTTGAAATATGTCACCTTGGCAGTGAAGATGCTTCATCACTTTTGTCAGAGTTCCTTACATTTTCTACTCAATATTTAAAAAAACCTGTAACTAGGACAGAGGCACATGTAGATTAGGGCAGCCCGTAAATAAACTGTAAAGTCTGAGCTGCTAGGGTTTCATTACACCTGCTATGGCACCCTCCTGAAAATGTCAAAGATCCCAACACAGTGTGCCACATATACGAACAGTCATACTTCGTGGGCCCGTGAATCAGCAGGAGCTGAAACTGTGCATTACATAATCTCACGTTCACCCTCACCTATGCAATTTTATAGACTCCCACTGATTCACATGTAGTAATACCTGATAATTTCCACAACTAAGAATCTGCGAGGAGCACATATTATTCAAAAACATGCTTAATTTTTTCATCTTTCATTTTTGATACTTAGACAATTTTTTTTGCAAGATTATGTATGTCTTGGTGCTCACTTTAATCATAGGCTCTGTGTTGTGTTCACCTTATATCACCCTTGTGTTTCTGTTTTATAGGTTTTATGTTGTGCTTTGACTATTTCCATAATGTGTTTTCCTTGTTTTGTACTGCTAACAGGCTTTTGTCTTGTGCTTGTGTAGTCTGAGAATACGTAAATTCCTGTATTAATTATTTTGGGTAATGTATACCAACAGTATGTGAGTCTAATTTTTATTTGTATCTGTCCAGGCAAAGTAGAAAAAATCCCAGCTCTGTGTCTCAAGACTCATGGGACCAAATGTATGCTCCTGGAGAAGGCTTTCAGAGTGCCAAGGAGAATCCCAGGTATTCCAGTTATCAGGGATCGCGGAATGGATACATGGGTGGACATGGATTCAACGCCAGAGTTATGATGGAAGCTCAAGAACTTCTCAGACAAGAGCAGAGACGAAAGGAACAGCAGATGAAAAAGAAAGTGCCCGCAGATGGATCAAATAATTATGACTCTTACAAGAAAGGCTCTGATCCTAATTATGCCCAAGCTAAAGGTCCTTTCCGCCAGGACGTACCACCATCTCCGTCTCAGGTAGCACGGCTCAACAGATTACCACAAGAACAGGGAAGACCATTTTACTCCTGAGGGACAATGAACACTAAGTAAAAAAAAAAAAAAGGCAATAACAGATATTTTCATGAGAGACTTTGTATTATTTTTTAATTGGACGGTACTATGGTGCATATCCTGTTTGTTTCAGTGCCTTTTGCATTTTGGGCAATGTGACAGTGGACCTCTTCATTGCCTTTGTTTTCTTGGATTGAAATGAGAAGTACACGGAAGGATGTTTCACGATAAGACAATCACAGGTGACATTGCATTCGCCCCTAAAAAAATTATATCGTTCAGCTAAGTTTTATGAAATGTCAAGAGTCTGCCATGCTTTGCTCAGTTCTTTTATTTTGCTATGCATTTTTTTACTGACTTAATATATTGTGGGAAAGGAATGAATTTGTTTGTACTCAATGGTTTCTTTTACTTTTTTTTTTATACTTATGTTGGATGGTTTACTAAAGTATTATTTCCGTGTTATCAGACAATTCATAATTGCTCATGTAATCATTGATACAACTTATGTTTCTTTTTTTTCTTGTTAATCATGGATAAACGTAATTTACTATTATGTTTTTTGGATTAATTTAATGTATGTGATATTTACACTGTCTATAATGCCTTTCATCTCAGAGATAATTGTGAAAAGAAATGGATGTCTAGTTCATCAGTAAGAATTTTTCCTTTCCATTAATTAAGCAATCCCTATCAAAACTTACAATGATGCTGCCATTTTGTTCTTTTAAAACGTTTACAAAAGGAAAAATCAGTATGAAGCCTGGTAGATAACATAGACCAGATGACCTCAGGACAGAATGAATTTCTTGAGTTTGGGTCATCCTCCTAAATCAAGATCTCATCTATGGCCAGTGCTTCTTAATATGGATATTTCTTCGAACCTACTTTTCTTTAGAGTAAATATCCCAGGAACCTGCAAAACGCCTCTTGTGTTTTTGTATAACTTTTCTTTTGGCTGAATCCTCTAATACCTTACAAGAGAAGCACTTATAGAAATGATGGATAATGGCATCACTTCTTGTAGGGCTCCCATGTCATGATTTGGAGTTAGTGGGCCAGGGAAATCCTGACGATCCCTCCATGATGAAGTGAGGTATGAATTTGTGCTGTAAGTGGATCAACTCCAACCAGCTCTGGCGAGTTTAAGTTTCTATCTCTAATTGGGTGGTTGCCTTTTCATTAAATCCAAATAATGGCCGTCTTCATGGTATAGATTTATTACAAAACCCTATACTGTCCAAACAGATTGAGAAGAAAGGTTTGAATAAGAACAAAGGGAAAAAACTAAAAAAAATGTTATTTGAGTAACATTGCAAAAAAGCTATATAGACAATGGGGTCTTGTGCTTCCATATGCCCTGCATTATGTATTGACAGTGTGTGAATGAAAAGAGAATGGAGAGAACTGTTACACAGTGTTATGAATCTTGCTCAAAACACAGAATGAAGCTTCAAGACATGGCAAATTAAAACTGCATAAATCTCGAGGGAGGAAACAATATTTTTAGGTGATTCAGTGGCCATTGGTTAAAAGTCTGCCAAATCTGCCGATTTCAGCATAACTGGCAAACTACCGGTATTTCAATTGTACCCCTGGTCCCCACTCTTCCCGGACACCAGATCTCACGATCCTTTCTTCGTGCAGGAGATAAAGAGCTAACCTTATTGGGCAGATCCCAGTGTGCATGTTTTTGTGGGTCAGGAAGGGACCGTTGTTGGTCAGACAAGTCTTAGGCCTTCAGCTGTGTATAGCCAGCTTATATCATGCACACATCCTATTCTAATAACTACGGCATGAGGATGAAACTGACTGGTCATGCACACATCCTGGTGGTAGTAGGTATCTGATGACGAACAGTCATCAGCGCCTCTTACCTCCTGATGTGGAAGTGACAAGCATCAGATAACCGCTTTCATTACATCTTCTCATAGGCAAGCTTATGTTCCTTCTACTTCCATTCGCTTTTATCTTCCTATAAGTAATTCTTGGACATTTCGCCTTACCCTAGCCATCCATACCTTCCTTATGGTTTAGTCTTATTCAGTATCACTGCTACTCCAACCTAAAGCCTATTTTATAAGTGGTGAACCTACTGATTTCAAGGACACCGGCCAATCATCCCACCCCAACACACGGAGGCTGTTCAATCCTTCCACATCATCTGCTGGGCAAAAAGCGATTGGGTGTAAATATCAATGTCCAATCCTTCTGTTCCCAGAGAACATTAGAACCCCCCCCCCCCAACCCCCCCGAGAGATCTGGCAGTGGCTATATCCCATTTCCGGATTCAGAACATGCATAACTCAACCGAGCGGAGTTTCTGTCATCGGGAGAGATAGCTATCAGTTGACAGCTATCTGATGTGTATGGCCACCTTAACAGACCTCCCTCCCATTTAAAGTGATTCCTTTTTGTCAGTCTGATATTTTTTAAGGAATTGCAAATATTGATTTTTTTTCTTCTTATAATAACATCCATTCCTCATCTTGCCATAGTTATTTCGAGCAGCTTCTCCATACTGATTGCACATTACCTTCCATGCCATTGTGCTTTATGTGGTAGCTCTGCCAATTCTTCACTTGAAAATATCTAGCCTGTGGACATTATACATTGGATGCCGATAACTCTTAAACTGTAAGATGTGAGCATAGTTTAGATCATGATATCACCCAAGCGTATCCTTCCAGGCACACTGTGACCATCTCATCTCTTGTACCACGAGTCTTGCTCTCAACCATTGTTTTCGGCTGGATGATGACCGTTTATAATTGTGTACCGGAGTAAATGTGTATAAAGAATGGTATATGAGATCAGCAGATGACAATGCGAATTGATTGCGAAGACATATCTGGCCAAAAGTTCCCCACAATGACCAGTTACCTGTGTATCCTCGGATGCTGGAATCTGATTGTTTCTAAGGACTCTCCACTGTTTCTCTGCACTATTTTTTATGCATCAGATCCACTGTAATGTTATAAGCTTGTATCGCAATCACTCTGATTTCTATGGAAAATTTTAAGGGAATCGAATCTTTCCGTCAATCTGCTTGAAAAAAACAACAACAATCTGTTACATAAAATGTCCTGTGTAAACCACTTGCGAAAGTGCCTATAAAACATGAAAACGAAGCTGAACATATCATGTTGGAAAAGAGAGAATGGGGGAATGGGTGAACAAAAAAATAAAAATAATGCATAATAATAAAAATAGACTTTACCTTTGATTACTGACACTTTCATTGTCACACAAGTTTGTTTTTTTTATAAAAAGATGAAAATAAGAAAAAATGTAAGTCTCAACTCAAGCACATGTAACTGTGTAACTGTCTATCAGAGTTCTTTTTGTTATTGTACTACAGTGTTTCAATGATAACTAATGTAAGCACAGTGATACGGGATGACTAGCGCTCTTTTTCTTTTTTTTTTACTGGGTTAATGGAAAAGAGCGCATTTCGCCTTATAATTGTATATAAATCATTAGAATAAAATTTCTTTCTTCTCTTAATGTAGTATTTTCATTACGTCATTGTTTTTTATCATTTTTTTATACTATGTTACATTAGGGGTTTCCTACAAAAAAAACTAAAAACAATCACAACTTCTCCTAACAATCCTATCAACGTGTGATCGGAGGTGGTCCATCCTAGACCGATGGACAGCATGAAGGAGACTAGACATAGTTACAGTACCGGGCACGAGTATGAATGGGCTTTGTGCCTGGATATATAGGGTCGCAGTGCTCCAAAAAGAAATGTAGACCCGAATTCTGCTGAATGGAGGTCCTGGGAATCAGACCTCCACTGATCTTACATCAAAGGCCTAGCATAGGTCAGGTAGGTTATTAACCCTTCAGGTTCTTTTTAGGAATTAATGCAAAGTGACATGACAGGAATGAAAAGGTTTATTTTTACCACCTAAAAGTTGTTAACATATGAACAGACACAATAACTGGAAGACCCAAAGGAATCATCAGGACCACACAAACTTGATTTCTGGGTGCTGATCGAGTTAAAGAGGGAGCCATCATACTCTGTTACCATCTAGATGCCTTTGCCACTATTGACAGCAGCATCTAAGGGGTTAAATGGCCATGGTCAGTGCCTACACCGATCCTGACTGATGCAGCAGGGTGTCGGCTATGGTGTACAACCAACAGCTGCTGCATTTTCACATGTCGAGGGATGCTATTCTCTTATATCACCGGCTAATGTTCTTCGCCTCTATACTGAAACATTACCTTCAGGGGCACTACAATATGTACAAAATTGTTAGCACCCTTCTGGTAAAGTAGGAAAACTCCATAATGGTTACTGAAATAACTTGAAACTGACAAAAGTGATTTTCAATTTAAATTTACTAATAAAAATCAGATTTTGCTTTTAAATTGTGCTTCAACAGAAAATAAAAATAATGAAAAAATTATGGTAACACTAGAAAAGATTGAAAAGAATTTGATTACAGGGACATATAAAACTAAGGTGTATCCTGTAATTAGCATCACGTGTCTACAAACTTGTAATTACCAAATATACTCAAGTATAAGCCGAGGCACCTAATTTTACCACAAAAAACTGGGAAAACTTATTGACTCGAGTTTAAGCCTGGTATGCATGGCTCCTCATCCCCATCCTGGTATGCATGGCTCCTCATCCCCATCCTGGTATGCATGGCCCCCTCATTACTATCCTGGTATGCATGGCTCCTCCGCTATCCTGGTGTGCATGGCCCCCTCATCCCTGTCCTGGTATGCATGGCTCCTCATCCCCATCCTGGTATGCATGGCCCTCTAATCCCCATCCTGGTATGCATGGCTCCTCATCCCTATCCTAGTATGCATGGCTCCCTCATCCCTGTCCTGGTATGCATGGCTCCTCATCGCTATCTTGGTATGCATGGCCCCTCATCCCCATCCTGGTATGCATGGCCCTCTAATCCCCATCCTGGTATGCATGGCCCCCTCATTACTATCCTGGTATGCATGGCTCCTCCGCTATCCTGGTGTGCATGGCCCCCTCATCCCTTTCCTGGTATGCATGGCTCCTCATCCCTATCCTAGTATGCATGGCCCCCTCATCCCTGTCCTGGTATGCATGGCTCCTCATCCCTATCCTAGTATGCATGGCTCCTCATCCCTATCCTAGTATGCATGGCTCCCTCATCCCTGTCCTGGTATGCATGGCTCCTCATCGCTATCTTGGTATGCATGGCCCCTCATCCCCATCCTAATATGCATGGCTCCTCATCCCCATCCTGGTATGCATGGCTTTTCATCCCTATCCTAATATGCATGGCTTTTCATCCCTATCCTAATATGCATGGCTTTTCATCCCTATCCTAATATGCATGGCTTTTCATCCCTATCCTAATATGCATGGCTCCTCATCCCCATCCTGGTATGCATGGCTCCATCATCCCAATATGCATGGCTCCTCATCCCTATACTGGTATGCATGGTTCCCATCAGAAAAACATTAAAAAAATAATTTTAGAGAATATAGGGGGTGCTCACTGTGCTGGTGCTCCAAGGTATTAGCAATAAATAACAAAAAAGCTCTTGGGCACTCAAATGAAAATTTATTGTCCAATGTAGACCAATGAGGCAAATGCCACCACCATACAACAAAGAAAAAATACAGGATGACCCGATTGAAAGACAGATTAACTTTCTCAACATTTCGGCATCAACATGCCTTTCTCAAGCTGAATCTGCTGTGGAAGGGGGTCAAAGGTAATGGGACCTAGTCTCCTTTCATGCCCCTGAAGGGTGTGGGGGCACCGACCACAAGTACCAGAGGTTTTTTTTCCTTTTTTTTTTTTAAATAATCCATCCTATTTACCATCTTGTAAGTCTTGTTCCGATGCCAGCAGCTGTGGCGGCAGGGTGATCACGTGTGCCGTGCCTCAGATATGGAGTTAATCTGTAGCACTGACGTACTGCTGAGCTGGCTATCAGTCAGTGCCAGGGCGTGATTTCAGCAGCTGCTTACAATGTACTGAATGGCGACTGAAGCCGTAACTGCCATGTTTCTATGAATGCCGGAGGCTGCGGGAAGGAATCAAGTTCATTACCTCCCTGCAGCTTTTTTAACCTAGAGCTACCACCAGAGGAAGCGTACTGGATGCTGGTTATACTGTGGATATAGAATGTCTTCACACCCTTGTTAAAATGCTAGGTTTTTGTCGCATGAAGAATCATTTTGGAACTTTTTCCACCTTTAATGTCACCAATAATTTGTACAATTCAACTGAAAATTAAAGTTACATCTTTTTAGGTGGAAAAAGAAAAATAATTAATGTAGAAGCGGAAATATGCACAACCTTAAATAATTTGTCAAAGTATTCTTTGAATTTGTCAGGTGAAAAGTGAAATTTACCTTCAGCTTTTTATCAGAAGCCTGAAGGTTTTGTTGCAAAATTGATAATTGGAATGGTTTATAATTCACTCCACTCCAGATGCAACCCCAAAGCACAATGCTGCCTCCACCATCCTGCACTGTTGGTGTGGTGTTCTTTTGGTGATGCACAGTGTTGGCTTTGCGCTAAACATACCTTTTGGAGTTTAATCGTCTCATCAGACTATAGCATGTTTTCTCACATTCTTTTGAGAGACTTGATGTAGGTTTTGGCAAAAATAGCTGGGCTTGGATATTTTTCTTCACAAGAAAAGGCTTTTGTCTCGCCACCTTACCCGTCAGGTCAGACATATGAAGAATACGGGGTATTTTGTCACATGCAGTACAAAACTAGTACTAGAAATTCGTGTTGCTCCTTTAAAGGCATTGCAGCAGGGCTCTAAGTGCGGTGCGGGCACCAGGCAGGTTCAGAGCGTTATTAACCTACAGATTAACCTGATATCTGCAGGTCAATAGTGTTTTTTCGCATAGCAGATTCTTTTTGATGTTGCCGAGTCCTCTTGGCAGCCTCCCAGACCAATTTTCTTCTTGTCTTTTAATTTCAGAGGAACGTCCAATTCTAGGTAATATAACTCTTGTGCCAAATTGAAGCCATTTTCTGTTGACCATCTTCACAGTGTTCCATGGTATATCTAAGGCTATGTTTCCACGTGGCTTACCGGCAGCACTTTGAATGCAGCGGATCCCCGCTCCGTTCAAAGTGCTGCTGTCTTTTGAATGTGCGGCGATTCGCATGTGTTCATTGAACACATGCGGAATCACCGCATCCTATACATAGAACGGTGCTATTTATCTTACGGAGACTTTGTGTCTCCGCAAGATAAATAGACATGCTGCAGTCTATAAAGATGCGCTGCATGTGTGTAAATGCAGGTTTGCCACCTGCGTTTTTGTACGCATAGTGGATATGGGATTTCATAAAATAATAATAATTTTTATTAATTTAGCGCCAACATATTCCGCAGCACTTTACATTATAGAGGGGACTTTACAGACATTACAGTATAACAATAAACACAGATCAAAACAGATACCAGGAGGAATGAGGGCCCTGCTCGCAAGCTTACAAACTGAGGAAAAAGGGGAGACCTGAGAGGTTGATGGTAACAATTGCGTTCGTTGTTTGGACCAACTATAGTGTAAGAATCGGGTGTTCATGTAAAGCTGCATGAACCGGTTATCAGCCTAAGTATGTAACAGTAAAGACACAGAGGGCTATTAAATGCATAAAGCGTATGAGAACATGATGCGAGGAACCTGGTTATGGTTTAAGTTTTTTGAATGGGCAACACAGGGATAGTTAGGTTAATGCGTTGAGACGGTAGGCCAGTCTGAACAAATGCGTTTTTAGGGCATGCTTAAAACTGTGGGGACTAATCGTATTAACCTGGGTAGTGCATTCCAAAGAATTGGCGCAGCACGTGAAAAGTCTTTGAGACGGGAGTGGGAGGTTCTAATTATTGAGGATGTTAACCTCAGGTCATTGACGTTTGTAAAGGATAATTTGTGGATTCCCCGAGGAAGCCCACGCGAAACGCGCGTTGGGGCTGCATTGCTCAGGTTTCAGCAGTGGAGACTATGGGTAAGGACACTAGCAGATCTCCTTAATACTATGACCTCATCTGTAGAGGTTATATATGTAACTACTGGATTTATGAGATGTTGAATGGCTTGGCTGCTTTTGGATTAGTAGCACTTTATATTTGGGGATAATCCTATGCACCAGTGATTGTCTTACCGCTGTCTCTAACATCATGTCCTCCCTCTATCTCAGTGTTCCCCAACTCCAGTCCTCAAGAGCCACCAACAGGTCATGTTTTCAGGATTTCCTTAGCATTGCACAGGTGATAATTGGAGTACCTGCACAGAGAATAATTCCATCACCTGTGAAATACTAAGGAAATCCTGAAAGCATGACCTGTTGGTGGCTCTTGAGGACCGGAGTTGGGGAACACTGAGATAGAGGGAGGACATGATGTTAGAGACAGCGGTAAGACAATCACTGATGTTTTCTAAAAAGGCTGGTGACATATCAGGAGCAGAAGTGTATAATTGGGTGTCATCAGCATAGAGATGGTACTGGAACCCAAATCTACTGATTGTTTGTCCAATAGGGGCGGTGTACAAAGAGAAAAGGAGGGGGCCTAGGACTGATCCTTGAGGAACCCCAACAGTAAGTGGAAGATGAGGAGGAGGAACCAGCAAAAGATACAGCGAAAGAGCGGTCACAGAGATAGGAGAACCAAGAGAGAACGGTGTCCTTAAGGCCGATGGAGCGGAGCATAGTGAGGAGGAGCCGATGATCCACAGTGTCGAATGCTGCGGAGAGATCCAAGAGAATTAGCATGGAGCAGTGACCATTATATTTAGCTGTTAGTAGATCATTAGAAACTTTAGTGAGGGCAGTTTCAGTAGAGTGTAAAGAGCGAAACCCAAATTGAAGATGGTTGAGAAGAGTTATCTGAGAGATAGCGGATAAGACGGGAGTGGACCAGGCGTTCAAGGAGATTAGAGACATGTCTATAGTTAGCAGCACAGTTTTGGTCAAGGGATGGTTTTTTAAGTTATGGATGTATGATGGCATGGTAAAATGAGGAGGGAAAGATACCGGAAGAGAGAGGTTGAATATTTTTGTTAGGTGAGAGGTGACAGCAGGGGAAAGGGAATGGAGGAGATATGATGGAATGGGGTCACTTGTGCAAGTGGTCAGGCGAGAAGATGCAAGGAGCCTGATTTCTTCTTCTGACTTGTTCAAAGTCAGAGTGTGAGCTACATGCAATGGGGGAGGGAGGACAGTGCATGATATGAGGGGATTGGGAGATAATTTCCTGTCTGATATGGTCAATTTTTTCTTTGAAATAATTGGCCAGATTGTCAGCATGGAGATCCGTGGTTGGGGCCTGCACTCTTGGGTTGAGTAGGGAATGAAAAGTGTCAGAGACGTTTAAGGTTATTGGACAGTGAGGTGATGAGGGTGTTGAAATAGGTTTGTTTGGAGAGGTGAAGGGCAGTGTTGTATGTTTTAAGCATAAACTTATAATGGATGAAATCTTCAGGTAGATTAGATTTTTTCCACAGGTGTTCGGCGCACCTGGAGCACCGCTGCAGGAAACGTGTTTGCAGCGTGTGCCACGGTTGTCTCTGTCTGTGCAGCGTTGTTCTATGTATAGGAGGTGCAATTTCATCCAGGGCACTTTGGAGGGTTTCATTGTAATGCTTCAGTGCAGAATCAGGACATGAGAGGGAGGAGATAGAGGCCAATGGGGACTGCAAGTTCTTCATACGTTTCTGGTTGTTAATGGCCTGTATGTTTCTGTAAGTGTGGAAAGTGGAGGTGACCTGAGCGGGATGGTAGTTCTTGACAGAGAATGAAAGAAGGTTGTGATCAGTGAGTGGTAGAGGGGAGTTTGTGAAATCAGCCACTGAGCAAAGCCGGGAGAAGACCAAGTCGAGGGAGTTTCCGTCTTCATGAGTTGGAGAGTTAGTATGCTGCGAGAGGCTGAAAGAGGTGGTTAGAGATAAAAGATGAGAAGCAGATGGGGAGAGGGGAAAAGCAATGGGAATGTTGAAATCACCCATGATGAGGGTGGGGATTTCACATTAGAGAAAGTGTGGAAGCCAGGTGACAAAGTGATCCAGGAACTGATGGGAGGGGCCCGGAGGACGATACACCACCGCCACTCGCATGGAGAAGGGGATGAAGAGTCTGACCGCATGGACCTCAAAAGAAGAGAAGACAAGTGAGGGTACTTGAGGAATAACCTGAAAGGTACATTTGGGTGAAAGGAGCAGACCAACGCCTCCACCTGCTCTGCTGTCCGATCTTGGGGTATGAGAAAAGTGTAGTCCACCATAAGAAAGAGCAGCAGCAGTGGTGGTGTCTGACTGCTGGATTCATGTTTCAGTAAGAGCTAGAAGGTTAAGAGAATTAGAAAGGGGAGTTTATTACACACTGAGCGAGAATTCCAAAAGGCACAATTGAAAGAGACAGAATGCATGCATGGAATATTAATGAGGTTAGAGGGGTTCCTGAGTGTAGCAGTTGAGAGGTTTGACACCTCTCCATTACTAAGCCGTGGGCTTGATGTCACCTTACAATACAAAGGTGACATCAACCCCACAACTATTACCCCACTTGCTACCGCTATATGGCAAGTTGGATGATCAAGGCTAAGTACCAGAACTGGCGCATCTTAGAGACGCGCCTTTTCTGGGGCGACTAGGAGCTGATGTTTTTAGCCGGGGGGCCAATTATCATTATCCCTTCCTAGGCTATTAATAGCAAACCCCAGGCGCTGGCTTTCCTTCTGCTGATTCCGAAAATTGAGCGGGAGCCTACACCATTTTTTTCCCCCAAAAGAATCTTTTATTAATTACATACATGTCCCATAATTTGCACACACACACACTACTAATTGGATTGGTCACTGACATCTACACTCACTGGCCACTTTATTAGGTACACCATGCTAGTAACGGGTTGGACCCCCTTTTGCCTTCAGAACTGCCTCAATTCTTCGTGGCATAGATTCAACAAGGTGCTGGAAGCATTCCTCAGAGATTTTGGTCCATATTGACATGATGGCATCACACAGTTGCCGCAGATTTGTCGGCTGCACATCCCAAAGATGCTCCATACAAGGCAGGATGGATCCATGCTTTCATGTTGTTTACGCCAAATTCTGACCCTACCATCCGAATGTCGCAGCAGAAATCGAGACTCATCAGACCAAGCAACGTTTTTCCAATCTTCTACTGTCCAATTTCGATGAGCTTGTACAAATTGTAGCCTCAGTTTCCTGTTCTTAGCTGAAAGGAGTGGTACCCGGTGTGGTCTTCTGCTGCTGTAGCCCATCTGCCTCAAAGTTTGACGCACTGTGCGTTCAGAGATGCTCTTAGGCCTACCTTGGTTGTAACGGGTGGCGATTTGAGTCACTGTTGCCTTTCTATCAGCTCGAACCAGTCTGCCCATTCTCCTCTGACCTCTGGCATCAACAAGGCATTTCCGCCCACAGAACTGCCGCTCACTGGATTTTTTTTCTTTTTCGGACCATTCTCTGTAAACCCTAGAGATGGTTGTGCGTGAAAATCCCAGTAGATCAGCAGTTTCTGAAATACTCAGACCAGCCCTTCTGGCACCAACAACCATGCCACGTTCAAAGGCACTCAAATCACCTTTCTTCCCCATACTGATGCTCGGTTTGAACTGCAGGAGATTGTCTTGACCATGTCTACATGCCTAAATGCACTGAGTTGCCGCCATGTGATTGGCTGATTAGAAATTAAGTGTTAACAAGAAGTTGGACAGGTGTACCTAATAAAGTGGCCGGTGAGTGTATATACAGTATCTACCTTTTCTGCATCTTACTATATGTAAACCATGTCTTCTATCCTGTCGGCTCCTGCAGTGATTTTACAGAAGCCGGCAGATGAATTACCGGCTTTTCTTCCATCTATCTTTCTGTGCAACATAAATACATACATATGTGTGTGTTACTGACATGTGTATATATATATATATATATATATATATATATATATACAGTTAGGTCCATATATATTTGGACAGAGACAACATTTTTCTAATTTTGGTTATAGACATTACCACAATGAATTTTAAGCAAAACAGTTCAGATGCAGTTGAAGTTCAGACTTTCAGCTTTCATTTGAGGGTATCCACATTAAAATTGGATGAAGGGTTTAGGCGTTTCAGCTCTTTAACATGTGCCTCCCTGTTTTTAAAGGGACCAAAAGTAATTGGACAATTGACTCCAAGGCTATTTCATGGACAGTTGTGGGCAATCCCTTTGTTATGTAATTCTCAATTAAGCAGTAAAGTAAACATGCGGTCAAAGGAGCTCTCCATGCAGGTGAAACAAGCCATCCTTAAGCTGTGAAAATAGAAAAAACCCATCTGATAAATTGCTACAATATTAGGAGTGGCAAAATCTACAGTTTGGTAAATCCTGAGAAACAAAGAAAGCACCGGTGAACTCATCAATGCAAAAAGACCTGGGCGCCCACGGAAGACAACAGTGGTGGATGATCGCAGAATAATCTTCATGGTGAAGAGAAACCCCTTCACAACAGCCAACCAAGTGAATAACACTCTCCAGGAGGTAGGCGTATCAATATCCAAATCTACCATAAAGAGAAGACTGCATGAAAGTAAATACAGAGGGTTCACTGCACGGTGCAAGCCACTAATAAGCATCAAGAATAAAAAGGCTAGACTGGACTTTGCTGAAAAAAACATCTAAAAAAGCCAGCACAGTTCTGGAAGAACATTCTTTGGACAGATGAAACCAAGATCAACCTCTACCAGAATGATGGAAAGAGAAAAGTATGGCAAAGGCGTGGTACAGCTCATGATCCAAAGCATACCACATCATCTGTAAAACACGGCGGAGGCAGTGTGATGGCTTGGGCATGCATGGCTGCCAGTGGCACTGGGTCACTAGTGTTTATGGATGATGTGACATGGGACAGAAGCAGCCGAATGAATTCTGAGGTCTTCAGAGACATACTGTATGCTCAGATCCAGCCAAATGCAGCCAAACTGATTGGTCGTCGTTTCATACTACAGATGGACAATGACCCAAAACATAAAGCCAAAGCAACCCAGGAGTTTATTAAAGCAAAGAAGTGGAATATTCTTGAATGGCCAAGTCAGTCACCTGATCTCAACCCAATTGAGCATGCATTTCACTTGTTAAAGACTAAACTTCAGACAGAAAGGCCCACAAACAAACAGCAACTGAAAACCACCGCCGTGAAGGCCTGGCAGAGCATCAAAAAGGAGGAAAAACAGCGTCTGGTGATGTCCATGAGTTCAAGACTTCAGGCAGTCATTGCCAACAAAGGGTTTTCAACCAAGTACTAAAAATGAACATTTTATTTTTAATTATTGAATCTGTCCAATTACTTTTGGTCCCTTTAAAAACAGGGTGGCACATGTTAAGAAGCTGAAACTCCTAAAATCTTCATCCAATTTTAATGTGGATACCCTCAAATGAAAGCTGAAAGTCTGAACTTCAACTGCATCTGAATTGTTTTGTTTAAAATTCATTATGGTAATGTCTATAACCAAAATTAGAAAAATGTTGTCTCTGTCCAAATATATATGGACCTAACTGTATATGTATTCTATGTGTATATTTCCATTATATCTGTTCTATTCTAACCTGTCACTCTGTGATTATATTCTACGCGGCAGATCATTTACCGGCTTTTAATCTATCTGTCTAATATATATATATTTATCTATTATATAATTGTCTAAGGGGTACTTACGTCTTTCTGTCTGTCCTTCTGTCTGTCTGCAACTTCCGTCACGGAAATCCCGCGTCGCTGATTGGTCTCGTCAGCTGCCTGTCCTGGCTGCCGCGACCAATCAGCGACGGGCACAGCCCAGCCGAGAATTAGTCCCCTGCAGTCAGTGCCCGGCACCCGCTCCATACTCCCCTCCAGTCAGCGCTCACACAGGGTTAATGACAGCGTTAACGGACCGCGTTATGCCGCGGGTAACGCACTCCATTAACGCTGCTATTAACCCTGTGTAACCAACTTTTTACTATTGATGCTGCCTGTGCAGCATCAATAGTAAAAAGATCTAATGTTAAAAATAATAAAAAAATGAAAAACCTGCTATTCTCACCGTCCGCCGAGGCGTGCGCGGCTGCCGCCAGCTTCCGTTCCCAGAGATGCATTGCGAAATTACTCAGAAGACTTAAAGATCTCGCGAGACCGCTACATCATCTGGGTAATTTCGCAATGCATCCTGGGAACAGATTTATTTTAATTATTTTTTTTAACAGGGATATGGTGCCCACACTGCTATATACTACGTGGGCTGTGTTATATACTACATGGCTGCTATATACTACGTGGGCAGTGTTATATACTACGTGGGCTGCGTTATATACTACATGGCTGCTATATACTACATGGGCAGTGTTATATACTATGTGGGCAATTATATACTGCGTGGCCTGTTATCTACTGTTTGGGCTGTGTTATATACTACGTGGGCTGTGTTATATACTGCTTGGATGCTATATACTATGTGGGCAATGTTATATACTACGTGGGCAGTGTTATATTCTACGCGGGCAATGTTATATACTGTTTGGGCTGTGTTATATACTGCGTGGCCACTGTTATATACTTCGTGGCCTGTATTAACGCATCGGGTATTCTACAACATGTCGTGGCCTGTGCTATATACTATGTGGCTGCTATGTACATACATACATATTCTAGAATACCCGATGCGTTAGAATCGGGCCACCATCTAGTATATATATATATATATATATATATATATATATATATATATTTGTGTGTTTTGAAGAATATTTCGTTTTAAAACGATGTGTAAATGACAGAGCACTGCTGTGTGTAAAAGCTCGTGTTAAAATCACGTTGCATACTGATTTCTTACGGATGTTATACAGATACATAGATGTTAGGAAATCGCTTCATCGCATTGCAAACGGATTACACATGGATGACCATACGGAGAACACTGGTGTGACTCTCGGCCAAGAGAATCGGACCAATTTTTTATACGTTAAGCGTGACCCCGGCCTTATAGTTACATAGTTACATAGTTATTAAGGTTGAAGGAAGACTGTAAGTCCATCTAGTTCAACCCATAGCCTAACCTAACATGCCCTAACATGTTGATCCAGGGGAAGGCAAAAAAAACCCATGTGGCAAAGAGTAACTCCACCATGGGGAAAAAAATTCCTTCCCGACTCCACATACGGCAATCAGACTAGTTCCCTGGATCAACGCCTTATCAAGGAATCTAGTGTATATACCCTGTAACATTATACTTTTCCAGAAAGGTATCCAGTCCCCTCTTAAATTTAAGTAATGAATCACTCATTACAACATCATACGGCAGAGAGTTCCATAGTCTCACTGCTCTTACAGTAAAGAATCCGCGTCTGTTATTATGCTTAAACCTTCTTTCCTCCAGACGTAGAGGATGCCCCCTTGTCCCTGTCTCAGGTCTATGATTAAAAAGATCATCAGAAAGGTCTTTGTACTGTCCCCTCATATATTTATACATTAAAATAAGATCACCCCTTAGTCTTCGTTTTTCCAAACTAAATAGCCCCAAGTGTAATAACCTATCTTGGTATTGCAGACCCCCCAGTCCTCTAATAACCTTGGTCGCTCTTCTCTGCACCCGCTCCAGTTCAGCTATGTCTTTCTTATACACCGGAGACCAGAACTGTGCACAGTATTCTAAGTGTGGTCGAACTAATGACTTGTATAGAGGTAAAATTATGTTCTCCTCATGAGCATCTATGCCTCTTTTAATACATCCCATTATTTTATTTGCCTTTGTAGCAGCTGCCTGACACTGGCCACTGAATATGAGTTTGTCATCCACCCATACACCCAGGTCTTTTTCATTGACGGTTTTGCCCAGAGTTTTAGAATTAAGCACATAGTTATACATCTTATTACTTCTACCCAAGTGCATGACCTTACATTTATCCCCATTAAAGCTCATTTGCCATTTATCAGCCCAAGCTTCTAGTTTACATAAATCATCCTGTAATATAAAATTGTCCTCCCCTGTATTGATTACCCTGCAGAGTTTAGTGTCATCTGCAAATATTGAAATTCTACTCTGAATGCCCCCTACAAGGTCATTAATAAATGTTAAAAAGAAGAGGGCCCAATACTGACCCCTGTGGTACCCCACTGCTAACCGTGACCCAGTCCGAGTGTGCTCCATTAATAACCACCCTTTGTTTCCTATCCCTGAGCCAGCTCTCAACCCACTTACACATATTTTCCCCTATCCCCATTACTCTCATTTTATGTAACAACCTTTTGTGTGGCACCGTATCAAAAGCTTTGGAAAAGTCCATATATACTACGTCCACTGGGTTCCCTTGGTCCAGTCCGGAACTTACCTCTTCATAGAAGCTGATCAAATTAGTCTGACATGAACGGTCCCTAGTAAACCCGTGCTGATACTGGGTCATGAGGTTATTCCTCTTCAGATACTCCAGCATAGCATCCCTTAGAATGCCCTCCAGGATTTTACCCACAGTAGAGCTTAAGCTTACTGGCCTATAATTACCGAGTTCAGTTTTTGCCCCTTTTTTGAATATTGGCACCACATTTGCTATACGCCAGTCCTGTGGTACAGACCCTGTTATTATGGAGTCTTTAAAGATTAAAAATAATGGTCTATCAATGACTGTACTTAGTCCCTGCAGTACTCGGGGGTGTATCCCATCCGGGCCCGGAGATTTGTCAATTTTAGTTATTTTTAGACGCCGCTGTACTTCCTGCTGGGTTAAGCAGGTGACATTTAATGGGGAATTTTTATCACTAGTCATATTGGCTGCCATGGGATTTTCTTTTGTAAATACTGATGAAAAAAAGTCATTTAGCATATTGGCTTTTTCCTCATCCTCATCCACCATTTCACCCAGACTATTTTTAAGGGGGCCAACACTGTCATTTTTTAGTTTCTTACTATTTATATAGTTAAAGAATATTTTGGGATTATTTTTACTCTCTCTGGCAATGAGTCTCTCTGTCTCAATCTTTGCTGCCTTGATTTGCTTTTTACAGAATTTATTTAATTTTCTGTATTTATTTAATGCCTCCTCACTACCTACTTCCTTTAATTCTCTAAATGCTTTCTTTTTGTCCCTTATTGCGCCCCTTACAGCTCTATTTAGCCATATTGGTTTCCTCCTATTTCTAGTATGTTTATTCCCATCCGGTATATACTGTGCACAGGTCCTATCCAGGATGCTAATAAATGTCTCCCATTTTCTTTGTGTATTTTTGTGTCTCAGGATATCGTCCCAGTTAATTGCACCAAGATCCTCTCTCATCCGTTGGAAATTTGCCCTCCTGAAGTTTAGTGTCCTTGTCACCCCCCTACTACCCATCTTATTAAAGGTTACATGAAAACTTATTATTTTGTGATCACTATTCCCCAAGTGACCCCCAACCCTTATATTTGATATGCGGTCTGGCCTGTTGGTTAATATTAGGTCTAGCAGTGCCCCCCTTCTTGTTGGGTCCTGAACCAGTTGTGAAAGGTAATTGTCTCTCATAGTTGTCAAAAACCGATTACCTTTGCTGGAACTGCAGGTTTCTGTTCCCCAATCTATTTCAGGGTAGTTGAAGTCCCCCATAATAATGACTTCTCCTTGAGTCGCAGCTTCATCTATTTGCTTTACGAGGATATTCTCCATTGCTTCCATTAGTTTTGGAGATTTATAACAAACCCCTATCAGTAATTTATTATTTTTTCCCCCTCCCCTTATCTCCACCCACAGGGACTCTACATTTTCATTAAATTCACCTATATTATCACGTAGGATGGGTTTTAAGGAAGATTTTACATATAGACACACCCCTCCCCCTCGCTTATCTGTACGGTCATTTCTGAACAGGCTATAGCCCTGCAAGTTAACAGCCCAGTCATGGCTCTCATCCAGCCACGTCTCAGATATCCCCACCATGTCATAATTATGCTCCAACAACATTAGTTCTAATTCGTCCATTTTGTTGGCGAGGCTTCTGGCATTAGTATACATGCACTTTATGTTACTCTCTGTACCTCTATTCTTTCTTAAATTACTACCACCGCCATCCCCAACTTCCTTTTTTGTGCCCAGGTCTCTATCTGCACTATCTTCCCCTCCTATAAAATGAATACCCTCCCCCCCAATCCCTAGTTTAAACACTCCTCCAACCTTCTAACCATTTTCTCCCCCAGCACAGCTGCCCCTTCCCCATTGAGGTGCAGCCCGTCCCTAGCGTAGAGCCTGTAGCCAACTGAGAAGTCGGCCCAGTTCTGCAGGAACCCAAACCCCTCCTTCCTACACCAATTCTTGAGCCACTTATTAACCTCCCTAATCTCCCGTTGCCTCTCTGGCGTGGCACGTGGTACAGGCAGTATTTCGGAAAATACCACGTTGGAGGTCCTTGCTTTCAGCTTGCAGCCTAATTCCCTGAAATCATCTTTAAGGACCTTCCACCTACCTCTAACTTTGTCATTTGTGCCAATGTGCACCATGACCGCTGGGTCCTCACCAGCCCCTCCCAGTAATCTGTCCACCCGATCAGCGATGTGTCGGACTCGAGCGCCAGGTAGGCAGCACACCGTCCGACGATCCCTGTCTTTGTGACAGATTGCCCTATCTGTTCCCCTAATAATTGAGTCCCCCACTACCAGCACCTGTCTGGCCTGCCCTGCTCTCCTTTTTCCCTCCTTACTGGAGCAGTCACTCCTCCGGCTTTCAGAGGACATGCCTGGCTGCAGCAGTGCTACCCCTGTACTGGCACCCCCCTCATCTGCCAACTTAGCAAACTTATTGGGGTGTGCCAGATCAGGACTAGCCTCCCTGGCACTCTTCCCTCTACCCCGCCTTCTGTCTGTCACCCAGCTAACTGCCACACTGTCCTGCAGCTCCATCCTACCATCCCCCTCCTCATCTATCCCATTGAGCGTCTGCTCTGTGAGCAGAAGACTCCTCTCCATATTGTCTATGGATCTCAGTGTTGCCAGCTGCACATTTAGATCCAGTATCTGGGTTTCCAAATGCACAATGTGCTCACATCTCGCACAGCAGTATGCACCCTCGACCAGCTGGTCAAGGACTGCATACATGTGGCAAGATGTGCACTGGATGGCATTAACAATTGTGGAGCACATTTCCTAATGGGGATTGCAGCACACAGAAACGTTAATTAAAAATAAATACAAAGTATTAATTAAACAAAAAAAAAAAAAAAAAACAGAAGCAATTCCTCCCTTGGAAACTCCCTGATTCCAAAGTCACTGAATCACAAGTCACACACTTACCGCCGTTCACACTTACGCTCAGGTCACACTCAGCTCGCTCACACTCGCTGTGCTGAAGATTTATAGATTTTTTTTTTTTTCTCTCTATCTCCCCTCAACAGCAATCCACCTTGCTGTTCAGATGCACTTCCAAAAAAAAGGTGGAGTCATGAACACTGACCGTAACTGAGGCAAGTGAGGCCCGTAGTTCTTTGGATGTTGCTGAGGTTTTTTGGGGACTTCTTGGATGAGTCGTCACTGCTATCTTGGGGTAATTTTGGTTGGCCGGACTCTTCATGGGAAGGTTCACCACTGTTCTATGTTTTCACCATTTGTGGATAATGGCGCTCACTGTGGTTTGCTAGAGTCCAATTACTTTAGAAATGGCTTTATAACCTTTTCCAGAC